>NW_026943825.1:3778968-3813968 GCF_035594765.1 Anolis carolinensis
TATTATTGTTGCTTCTATTACATTTATTTTACTCTATTTTTTATTATTAATACATTTATTATTTCACTCTGATCTTATTATTTATTATTTTACTCTATTATTACTGTATATACTCGAGTATAAGTCTAGTTTTTCAGCCCTTTTTTAAAGACTGAAAAAGCCCCTCGGCTTATACTCGGGTGAGGGTCCTGGTTGGCTTATATTTGGGTCAGCTTATACTCGAGAATATATGGTATATTTATTTTTTTTTCTCTATTATTATATTTATTATTTTTTTCGATTATTGTTGCTACTATTACATTTATTTTACTCTTTTATTATTATTATTATTATTAATACATTTATTATTTCACTCTGATCTTATTATTATTGCATTTATTATTTTACTCTATTTATTATTACATTTATTTTCCTGTATTTATTATTCTTATTATTACATTTATTTTACTCTATTATTATGATGATTATTATTAATACATTTATTATTTCACTCTGATCTTATTATTATTATTGCATTTATTATTTTACTCTATTTATTATTACATGTATTATTTTCCTGTATTTATTATTCTTATTATTACATTTATTTTACTCTATTATGATGATGATGATTATTAATACATTTATTATTTCACTCTGATCTTATTATTATTGCATTTATTATTTTACTCTATTTATTATTACATTTATTTTCCTGTATTTATTATTCTTATTATTACATTTATTTTACTCTATTATTATGATGATGATTATTAATACATTTATTATTTCACTCTGATCTTATTATTATTATTGCATTTATTATTTTACTCTATTTATTATTACATGTATTATTTTCCTATATTTATTATTCTTATCATTACATGTATTATTTTCCTGTATTAATTATTCTTATTATTACATGTCTTATTTTCCTGTATTTATTATTCTTATTATTACATGTATTATTTTACTCTATTATTATTAAAAGGACACATAAGCACATTTACATTAAAGGAGATGAGATCAATGATTTGATCAGAGTTGGACAGTCTTATCTTAAATTTGAGCTTTATGTAAATATTCAAAAACATTTAACCTACCGATGCCTCGATTAATGTAACTTTATTGGTATCTATTTTTATTTCTGAAATTTCCCACCCTCGGCTTATACTGGAGTCAATGATTTCCCAGTTTTTTCTTTGTCGTAAAATTAGGTGCCTTGACTTATATTCGGGTCGGCTTATACTCGAGTATATACGGTATTTGTTTGTCATGCATTGCAGACAATGTAACCTTGCAGTCCTGACTAGATACTGTATTTATTTATTTGTTTCAAAAGTGAATTGAGGATATAGTTATAATGTATTTAAAACCATAAACAAAGTTTAAAACTTGGCATGATACAGTAGAGTCTCACTTATCCAAGACTCACTTATCCAAGGTTCTGGATTATCCAACGCATTTTTGTAGTCAATGTTTTCAATACGTCGTGATATTTTGGTGCTAAATTCATAAATACAGTAATTTAGTATTGAACTGTGTATTGAACTACTCTTTCTGTCAAATTTGTTGTTAAACATGATGTTTTGGTGCTTGATTTGTAAAATCCTTACCTAATTTGATGTTTACTAGGCTTTTCCTTAATTCCTCCTTATTATCCACCATTTTCATTTATCAAATGTTCTGCCAGCCCGTTTAGTTCGGATAAGTGAGACTCTACTGTATTATATTAATAGTATAGCACAATATAAGAACTATATAAGCATTATATATTATTAGATTGTATAATACAATGGTATTGTGGTATTATTAGTAATATTTCATGTAATAAAAAAAGGTAAAGGTTTTCCCCTGACGTTAATTTCCATTTCTAAGCTGAAGAGCCGGCGTTGTCCGTAGACACCTCAAAGGTCATGTGGCTGGCATGACTGCATGGAGCGCCGTTACATGTAATATAAATATACAATTATAATAGTGTATTATAATTTTATTATGACACAGCAAACAAGATAGATATGCTGGATTTCGTATCACAAAATCACAAGTCGAACACTTCCCAAGTGTCTAGGACTGTGTGATGTTTATTATTATTATTATTATTATTATTATTATTATTATTATTATTATTATTATGACACAGTAAACAACATAGATATGCTGGATTTCGTATCACAAAATCACAAGTCGAACACTTCCCAAGTGTCTAGGACTGTGTGATGTATTATTATTATTATTATTATTATTATTATTATTATTATTATTATTATTATGACACAGTAAACAACATAGATATGCTGGATTTCGTATCACAAAATCACAAGTCGAACACTTCCCAAGTGTCTAGGACTGTGTGATGTATTATTATTATTATTATTATTATTATTATTATTATTATTATTATTATTATGACACAGCAAACAATGTAGACATGCTGGATTTCATATCACAAAATCACAAGTCGAACACTTCCCAAGTGTCTAGGACTGTGTGATGTATTATTATTATTATTATTATTATTATGACACAGCAAACAACATAGATATGCTGGATTTCGTATCACAAAATCACAAGTCGAACACTTCCCAAGTGTCTAGGACTGTGTGATGTATTATTATTATTATTATTATTATTATTATTATTATTATTATTATTATTATTATTATTATGACACAGCAAACAACATAGATATGCTGGATTTCATATCACAAAATCACAAGTCAAACACTTCCCAAGTGTCTAGGACTGTGTGATGTATTTTCGGATGATGCGCGCAGATCCCAGTCGGGTGGCCTTTTGCAGTTGGCAGATCATAATTTTGTCAATATCTATTGTTTCCAAATGCCGGCTGAGATCTTTTGGCACGGCACCCAGTGTGCCCATCACCACCGGGACCACCTGCACTGGTTTCTGCAGAGTCTTGCAGTTCAATCTTGAGGTCTTGGTAGCGGCTGAGTTTTTCCTGTTGTTTTTCGTCAATGCGACTGTCACCTGGGATGGCAACATCAATGATCCAAACCTTGTTCTTTTCCACAACTGTGATGTCTGGTGTGTTGTGTTCCAGAACTTTGTCAGTCTGGATTCGGAAGTCCCACCGTATCTTTGCGTGCTCATTTTCCAATACTTTTGCAGGTTTGTGATCCCACCAGTTCTTTGCTGCTGGCAGGTGGGACTTGAGGCATAAGTTCCAATGAATCATTTGGGCCACATGGTTGTGCCTCTGTTTGTAGTCTGTCTGTGCGATTTTCTTACAGCAGCTGAGGAGATGATCCATGGTTTCGTCGGTTTCCTTGCACAGTCTGCATTTTGGGTCATCAGCTGATTTTTCGATCTTGGCCTGAATGGCCTTTGTCCTGATGTCTTGCTCCTGGGCTGCAAGGATCAGGCCTTCTGTCTCCTTCTTCAGGGTCCCATTCGTGAGCCAGAGCCAGGTCTTCTATTATTATTATTATTATTATTATTATTATTATTATTATTATTAATGGCCTTTGTCCTGATGTCTTGCTCCTGGGCTGCAAGGATCAGGCCTTCTGTCTCCTTCTTCAGGGTCCCATTCGTGAGCCAGAGCCAGGTCTTCTATTATTATTATTATTATTATTATTATTATTATTATTATTATTATTATTAATTGCCTTTGTCCTAATGTCTTGCTCCTGGGCTGCAAGGATCAGGCCTTCTGTCTCCTTCTTCAGGGTCCCATTCGTGAGCCACAGCCAGGTCTTCTCCTTCTCAGCTTTTCCTTCAATTTTGTCAAGGAACTTTCCATGCAATGTTTTGTTGTGCCAGCTGTCAGCTCTAGTTTGTAGTGCGGTTTTCTTGTACTGGTTTTTTGTCTGCTGTGTTTTGAGGAGTTTCTGATTTTTGACTTCAATCAAAGCATGTTCTTCACTTTGCTTTCCATATTCTGCCAGGGCATGTTCTTCTTCTTTGACGGCTTGTTTTACTTGTAAGAGTCCTCTGCCCCCTGATCTTCTAGGCAGATATAGCCGGTCAATATCACTGTGAGGGTGCAGTGAATGAGGAATGGTCATGAGTTTTCTTGTTTTTCTGTCCAAATTGTCCAGTTCCATCTGTGTCCAATTTATAATGCCAGCAGTATATCTTATGACAGGTATGGCCTGTCATTATTATTATTATTATTATATTTTATTATTTTACTTCCATTGATCTGGGCACAAGGCTCCGATTAATGCCGCCGAGACTTGCATTGGCCTTTTTTAGACCTTCCTAGAATCCTGGTGTTGGAAGAGATCCGAAGAGCCGTCCGGTCCAACCCAAGCAAAACCGTCCCGACAGATGGCCATCCAGACTCTGTTTGTGGAACTGGGGCAGCCTTGAAGCCGTCCTCCTCCTCTTTGGGGACAGAGCAGGCCCAACCCAGGCTTCTCTCCTCCTCCTCCTCCTCCTCTTTTCCGAAGAAGGGATGTGGAAGAGGAGGAGCGAAAGAGGCCCTTTTCAAACAGCCCGAGAACAGTTTGGCCACCGCGTCAGAGAACTTCCCCTGCCGTGCTCTGGGTGCGAGATGCGCAGACAAAGCCACCACTGCCGGCTGTGAAACTCCTCTCTCTCTGTCTCTCTTTCTGGGCCTCTTCCTGGGCCAGAACTTCGCCGTTTTCCCCTCCTTTGGATGCTCCCAAGCTTCCCGTCTTGCTGCCCATCCTTTCGGATCCGTCAGGGATTTGGATTATGTCCCGAATCGAGTCCTTGACCAGGGCCAGGATTGACCGCTCCAAGGAGAACGTGCTCAAGGTTGGTCCTTTGCTCACAGGGATGTTGCACCACGTTCTTCGGTTCCTCCTTTTTGTAGTTTTCGGAAGTTTGGGCCACGGCAAAAGCAGCTCGACTTGATCCTTGGATTTCTTGGAATTCATTGCGTGCGCCTTGGGTGGAGTTTGAGAAAGTTTTGGACTGCTTTGGAGTCAAGTTACGGTGGCTCAATATTATTATGATCATTATTATTATTATTGACACAAAGACATAGTATGACAGAGCAAATGAGATATATATGCTGGATTTCGTATCACAGCTGGATTTCGTATCACAAAATTGCATTATGATGATGATGATTATTATGAGGAGTCAAGTTACAGTGGCTCATTATTATTATTATTATTATTATTATTGACACAAAGACAGAGCAAATGAGATATATATGCTGGATTTCGTATCACAGCTGGATTTCGTATCACAAAATTGCATTATTATTATTATTATTATTATTATTAGGAGTCAAGTTACAGTGGCTCATTATTATTATTATTATTATTATTATTATTATTGACACAAAGACATAGTATGACAGAGCAAATGAGATATATATGCTGGATTTCGTATCACAAAATCGCATTATTATTATTATTATAAGTGAGATATATATGCTGGATTTCGTATCACAAAATTGCATTATTATTATTATTATTATTATTAGGAGTCAAGTTACAGTGGCTCATTATTATTATTATTATTATTATTATTATTGACACAAAGACATAGTATGACAGAGCAAATGAGATATATATGCTGGATTTCGTATCACAGCTGGATTTCGTATCACAAAATTGCATTATTATTATTATTATGATTATTATTAGGAGTCAAGTTACAGTGGCTCATTATTATTATTATTATTATTATTATTATTATTATTATTATTATTGACACAAAGACAGAGCAAATGAGATATATATGCTGGATTTCGTATCACAGCTGGATTTTGTATCACAAAATTGCATTATGATGATGATGATTATTATTATTAGGAGTCAAGTTACGGTGGCTCAATATTATTATGATCATTATTATTATTATTGACACAAAGACATAGTATGACAGAGCAAATGAGATATATATGCTGGATTTCGTATCACAAAATTGCATTATTATTATGATGATTATTATTATTAGGAGTCAAGTTAGCAGTGGCTCAATATTATGATTATAATTATTATTATTATTATTGACACAAAGACATAGTATGACAGCAAACGAGATATATATGCTGGATTTCGTATCACAAAATCGCATTATTATTATTATTATAAGTGAGATATATATGCTGGATTTCGTATCACAAAATCGCATTATTATTATTATTATTATAAGTGAGATATATATGCTGGATTTCGTATCACAAAATTGCATTATTATTATTATTATTATTATTATTAGGAGTCAAGTTACAGTGGCTCATTATTATTATTATTATTATTATTATTATTATTATTGACACAAAGACATAGTATGATAGCACTCGAGATATATATGCTGGATTTTGTATCACAAAATCACGTTATTATTATTATTATTATTATTATTATTAGGAGTCAAGTTACGGTGGTTCATTATTATTATTATTATTATTATTATTATTATTATTATTATTATTGACACAAAGACATAGTATGACAGAGCAAACAAGATATATATGCTGGGTTTCATTATTATTATTATTATTGCATTATTATTATTATTATTATTATTATTATTATTATTAGGAGTCAAGTTACGGTGGCTCATTATTGTTGTTGTTGTTGTTGTTGTTGTTAGGGTTTTTTTTTCAAATTTGCCCCAAATCCTAATTTTAGGAAACCCAGAGATGTCTGGTTTCCTTTGAGTTTTCCGAACTGTCTGGCCATGTTCCGGAAGCACTCTCTCCTGACGTTTCGCCCACATCTGTGGCAGACATCCTCAGAGGTTGTGAGGTCTGTTGGAATCTAGGCAAGTGGGGTTTATATATCTGTGGAAAGTCCAGCTTGGGAGAAAGAACTGTTGGAGGCAAGTGTGAATGTGGCAATTGACCACCTGGATTAGCATTGAATGGCCTTGCAACTTCAAGGACTGGTTTTGTACTGCCTGGGGGAATCCTTTGTTGGGAGGTAGTAGCTGGCCCTGATTGATTCATGTCAGACTTGCAACTTGAAGGACTGGCTGCTTACTGCCTGGGGGGGGATTCTTGGTTGGGAGGTGTTAGCTGGCCCTGATTGTTTCCAGTCCAGAATTCTCCTATTTTCTAAAGTGTTGTTCTTTATTTACTGTCCTGATTTTAGAGTGTTTTTAATACTGGGAGCCAGATTTTGTTGATTTTCATGTTTTTCTCCCGATACCTCCTCTAACGAAGGATTCTCCCAGGTGGGAAGCAGCCAGTCCTTGAAGCTGCAAGGCCATTGTTTGCCCTGAACAAAATCGTGACTACCAGTATTAAAAAAAAACAAATCTAAAATCAGGATAGTAAATAAAGATCAACACTCTGAAAAAGGGGGAAATTCCAGACAGGAAACAATCAGGGCCAACAAAGGATTCCTCCAGGCGGGAAGCAGCCAGGCTTTGAAGCTGCAAGGCCATTGTTTCCCCTGTTCTCTGAAAACGAACAAAATCGTGACTACAGTAGAGTCTCACTTATCCAACATTCGCTTATCCAACATTCTGGATTATCCAACGCATTTTTGTAGTCAATCTTTTCAATACATCATGATATTTTGGTGCTAAATTCGTAAATACAGTCATTACTACATAGCATTACTGTGTATTGAATTACTTTTTCTGTCAAATTTGTTGTCTAACATGATGTTTTGGAGCTTAATTTGTAAAATCATAGCCTAATTTGATGTTTAATAGGCTTTTTCTTAGTCTCTCCTTATTATCCAACATATTCGCTTATCCAACGTTCTGCCGGCCCGTTTACGTTGGATAAGTGAGACTCTACTGTACTTAATACTTAACACATACTTAATATTTAATACATACTTATTGAATAGCCTTGCGACTTCAAAGCCTGGCTGCTTCCTGCCTGGGGGAATCCTTTGTTGGGAGGTGTTACCTGGCCCTGATTGATTCATGTCTAGAATTCCACTATTTTCTGAGTGTTGTGCTTCCTTATTATCCAACATATTCGCTTATCCAACGTTCTCGTTTATGTTGGATAAGTGAGACTCTACTGTACCAGTATTAAAAAAAAACAAGTCTAAAATCAGGATAGTAAATAAAGAGCAACACTCTGAAAAAGGGGGAAATTCCAGACAGGAAACAAATCAGGGCCAACAAAGGATTCCTCCAGGCGGGAAGCATCCAGGCCTTGAAGCTGCAAGGCCATTGTTTCCCCAGTTCTCTGAAAACGAACAAAATCGTGACTACAGTAGAGTCTCACTTATCCAACATTCTGGATTATCCAACGCATTTTTGTAGTCAATCTTTTCAATACATCATGATATTTTGGTGCTAAATTCGTAAATACAGTCATTACTACATAGCATTACTGTGTATTGAATTACTTTTTCTGTCAAATTTGTTGTATAACATGATGTTTTGGAGCTTAATTTGTAAAATCATAACCTAATTGGATGTTTAATAGGCTTTTCCTTAATGCCTCCTTATTATCCAACATATTCGCTTATCCAACGTTCTCGTTTATGTTGGATAAGTGAGACTCTACTGTACCAGTATTAAAAAAAAACAAGTCTAAAATCAGGTTAGTAAATAAAGAGCAACACTCTGAAAAAGGGGGAAATTCCAGACAGGAAACAAATCAGGGCCAACAATGGATTGCCCCAGGCGGGAAGCAGCCAGGCCTTGAAGTTGCAAGGCCATTCAATGCTAATCAGATTTGGTACAAATGGAAATGTCTTTTTTTTGGGGTGTCTTTCCTTTCTCTCCCATTTGCAAATATTCTCTAGGATCCCAGCCAGGATACAAATAGCCTCTCTCGTCTGCTTTTTTGTGTGTGTGATCTTATGGAAAGCCAGGCCTGCTTTTGCCTCGTGGCGCTGAAAGAAACCTATAATTTCATTTGCATTTTTGGGGAAAGGAAAGAATGGCCGGATCTGCCTGGGAGAGCTCGCTTTGCCAGATGTCCCTTTCTTTCCCTTTGGAGACAATCCTGTTTTGTCAAGGCGACATGCAAAGGGACACCCTTTATCTTGAAAGGCTCGCAGCTTGCAAGCAAACAGAACCCAGGATTCTTCTCTGCGGTTTATTGAAAAATTTCATTTTGATCCTCGGATATCACATTTCATGCCAATCTTATTTTTCCCCCATGGATTCGGTGCATCCGCGTGGGTCTCGGACCCCATTTCTTTGTTTTCCCAAAGCATGGGAATATCGATCGCCTTTCCTATTGACTGGACTTAGGGGGAACCCCATGCTTTGGTAGGATTTTCTTCAGCCAGGAATGCCAGTTTATTATTATTATTATTATTATTGTATGACACAGCAAACAATATAGACATGCTGGATTTCATATCACAAAATCACAAGTCGAACACTTCCCAAGTGTCTAGGACTGTGTGATGTATTTTCGGATCAGCTCTAGTTTGTAGTGCGGTTTTCTTGTACTGATTCTTTGTCTGCTGTGTTTTGAGGAGTTTCTGATTTTTGACTTCAACCAAAGCAGGTTTGTTGGTTTCCCAACAAAATACATTGCTAGGTTGTTGTGAGTTTTTAAGATAATAATAATAATAACTATTACAGTAGAGTCTCACTTATCCAACGTAAACGGGCCGGCAGAATGTTGGATAAGCGAATACGTTGGATAATAAGGAGGCATTAAGGAAAAGCCTATTAAACATCAAATTAGGTTATGATTTTACAAATGAAGCACCAAAACATCATGTTAGACAACAAATTTGGCAGAAAAAGTAGTTCAATACGCAGTAATGCTATGTTGTAATTACTGTATTTATGAATTTAGCACCAAAATATCACGATATATTGAAAACATTGACTACAAAAATACGTAGGATAATCCAGAACGTTGGATAAGCGAGTGTTGGATAAGTGAGACTCTACTGTATTATTATTGTATGACACAGCAAACAATATAGACATGCTGGATTTCATATCACAAAATCACAAGTCGAACACTTCCCAAGTGTCTAGGACTGTGTGATGTATTTTCGGATCAGCTCTAGTTTGTAGTGCGGTTTTCTTGTACTGATTCTTTGTCTGCTGTGTTTTGAGGAGTTTCTGATTTTTGACTTCAACCAAAGCAGGTTTGTTGGTTTCCCAACAAAATACATTGCTAGGTTGTTGTGAGTTTTTAAGATAATAATAATAACTATTATTATTATTATTATTATTATTATTATAACTATTATTATTATTATTTTATTATGACACAGCAAACAATATAGACATGCTGGATTTCATATCACAAAATCACAAGTCGAACACTTCCCAAGTGTCTAGGACTGTGTGATGTATTTTCGGATCAGCTCTAGTTTGTAGTGCGGTTTTCGTGTACTGATTCTTTGTCTGCTGTGTTTTGAGGAGTTTCTGATTTTTGACTTCAATCCAAGTAGGTTTTTTGCTTTGCTTTACATATTCTGCCAGGGCATGTTCTTCTTCTTTGACTGCTTGTTTTACTTGTAAGCTCTAGTTTGTAGTGTGGTTTTCTTGTACTGATTTTTTGTCTGCTGTGCTTTGAAGAGTTTCTGATTTTGGACTTCAATCAAAGCAGGTTCTTCACTTTGCTTTCCCTATTCTGCCAGGGCATGTTCTTCTTCTTTGACTGCTTGTTTTACTTGTAAGCTCTAGTTTGTAGTGCGGTTTTCTTGTACTGATTCTTTGTCTACTGTTGTTATTATTGTTGTTGCTCCCAAGACCAAGCAACATCTGATGCCTTTATTTAGGCCAAAGCCTCCAAAGAGACACTTATTGTCTGGCCGGATCACAAAGGAAGGGCACGTGGCACCATGCGCCTATACTAGACCTCCCTCTTAAAAACCCAACCAACTCAAAATGTACAGTTTGGGGCAAGTTGTAGGTTGAGTTTCCAAACTGTTTTACAACGAGTTCACTTCTGAACAAGCGGGGAAATCCCTGGTCCCGGCTCCTTCCTTGACTCAGAAAAGAGAGACATCTCACAAAGCTGTGCCCTGTATTTGGATGTTTTTATCTCTCCAAAAAAAAAGGCCCTTAGGGTAATAAATAACCTTGTGAAATGAAACAGTCAGAAAAAAAGGGAAGGGCCTCTGTTTGGGAGCTCTTTCCGCCCTGCTTTTAACCCCTTCGGGTCTCGCACTGGGGACCCAAGAGGAGGGATTGCCACGCTTTTCTGGTCTTTTGTTTTATCTCCAAGGAAAGTTCGTTTTCCAAGTTGTTTCCCAACAAAATACATTGCTAGGTTGTTGTGAGTTTTTAAGATTGTGAGGCACTCTCTCCTGGCCTACATCTATGGCAGGCATCCTCAGAGGCTGTGAAGCCTGTTGGAAACTAGGCAAGTGGTGGGTATATTTCTGAACTTTGGGTTTTTGTAGTTGTTAGGATTACCTGGCCATGTTCTGGAAGCACTCTCTCCTGACGTTTCGCCCACATCCTCAGAAGTTGTGACATCTGTTGGAAATTAGACAAGTGGTGGCTATATTTCTGAACTTTGGGTTGTTGTAGTTTTTAGGATTATTTGGCCAAGTTCCAGAAGCACTCTCTCCTGACGTTTCGCCCACATCCTCAGAAGTTGTGAGATCTGTTGGAAACTGGGCAAGTGGTGGATATAGTTCTGAACTTTGGGTTGTTGTAGTTTTTAGGATTATCTGGCCATGTTCCGGAAGCACTCTCTCCTGACGTTTCGCCCACATCTATCTACGGCGGGCATCCTCAGAGGTTGTGAAGTCTGTTGGAAACTAGGTCAGTGGTGGGTATATTTCTGAACTTTGGGTTGCTGTGAGTTTTTAGGATTATCTGGCCATGTTCCGGAAGCACTCTCTCCTGACGTTTCGCCCACATCTATCTACGGCGGGCATCCTCAGAGGTTGTGAAGTCTGTTGGAAACTAGGTCAGTGGTGGGTATATTTCTGAACTTTGGGTTGCTGTGAGTTTTTAGGATTATCTGGCCAAGTTCCGGAAGCACTCTCTCCTGACGTTTCGCCCACATCTATCTACGGCAGGCATCCTCAAAGGTTGTGAGATCTGTTGGAAACCAGGCAAGTGGGGTTTATATACCTGTGGAATAATGTCCAGGGTGGGAGAAAGAGCTCATGTTTGTTTGAGGCAAGTGTGAATGTTGCCATTGGCCACCTTGATTAGCACTGTAGCTTCAAAGCCTGCCTGCTTCCTGCCTGGGAGAATCCTTTGTTGGGAGGTGTTAGCTGGCCTAGGTTGTGAGGTCTGTTGGAAACTAGGCAAGTGAGATTTATATATGTGTGTGTGTGTATGTATCTCTGGAATGATGTGGATAAAGAACTCTTGCCTTTCTGTTTCCCAACAAAACCTGATTTCTCAACCAAGTTGTTTGCCAACAAAATCCCAACGGTTGAGCCTTAAAATAGCACTCCCTTCTGAAAACACTTTTCCCTCTTCCTTCTTTCCTTTTAAACTAACTTCAAGTCAGGTCTTTGAATATGACCATTTAAACACATGGAGACTCATGTAATTTCAGCCACTGATTGAGGTTCCGGGTTTTTGCCTGCCACTTTTGGACTCTTGCTTGCTGAGGTCTTCCTACGAGTATCTCTGTGGATCTTAGAAAGCTGTTTCTTGATTTAAGGCGTTGGCGTGCTGGCTGATACCCGAACAGAGGATGGGCCGGAGATGTCCATTTATGTTGGATAAGTGAGACTCTACCGTATTATTATTATTATATTCCATTTGATCTCTCCCGAAGGGGAGTTCTCGAATTTGTATCTCAACCCTTGGGATTATAATTCAAACACAGAAGAGCACTACTACAAGGCATTCCCACTCTAGTGATATCCAGATTGCTTAGGGTCTGGACTTTCTCGGAGGCAGAGTCTGGATGGCCATCTGTCGGGAGGGCTTTGGTGGTGTCTTTCCTACAGAAAGATGGACCGGATGGCCCTCGGGGTCTCTTTCCAGCTCTAGGAGGAGATGATTTAGATTCAACCCGGACCCGCATCTGGTGTGGCAATGGGGCCCGGTGGCGAAATAGGTCTTTGGAGCGAAGACAAAAACAACAAGGCTTTGTCTGGCGGGGTTAATGGGAGGCGCAGCTGGCAAGGCAGACATAACAAGGGGGGCTAGGCTCATCATATATGTTCTCTGTACATATATATTGTCTGTACTGGGGTTTTCCCCAAGGGCACAGCCAAGTCTTTCATGGTCGGAATCACTTGGGTTGCTGTGAGTTTTCCCGCACTGCATGGCTATGTCCCGGAAGCACTCTCTCCTGACGTTTCGCCCACATCTATCCATGGCAGGCATCCTCAGAGGTTGTGAGATCTGTTGGAAACTAGGCAAGCGGTGGATATATTTCTGAACTTTGGCTTGCTGTGAGTTTTCCCGCACTGCATGGCTATGTCCCGGAAGCACTCTCTCCTGACGTTTCGCCCACATCTATCCATGGCAGGCATCCTCAGAGGTTGTGAGATCTGTTGGAAACTAGGCAAGCGGTGGATATATTTCTGAACTTTGGCTTGCTGTGAGTTTTCCCGCACTGCATGGCTATGTCCCGGAAGCACTCTCTCCTGACGTTTCGCCCACATCTATCTATGGCAGGCAGCCTCAGAGGTTGTGAGATCTGTTGGAAACTAGGCAAGTGGTGGATATATTTCTGAACTTTGGCTTGCTGTAGTTTTTAGGATTATTTGGCCATGTTCCGGAAGCACTCTCTCCTGACGTTTCGCCCACATCTATCCATGGCAGGCAGCCTCAGAGGTTGTGAGATCTGTTGGAAACTAGGCAAGTGGTGGATATATTTCTGAACTTTGGCTTGCTGTAGTTTTTAGGATTATTTGGCCATGTTCCGGAAGCACTCTCTCCTGACGTTTCGGCCACATCTATCCATGGAAGGCATCCTCAGAGGTTGTGAGATCTGTTGGAAACTAGGCAAGTGGTGGATATATTTCTGAATTTTGGCTTGCTGTAGTTTTTAGGATTATTTGGCCATGTTCCGGAAGCACTCTCTCCTGACGTTTCGCCCACATCTATCCATGGAAGGCATCCTCAGAGGTTGTGAGATCTGTTGGAAACTAGGCAAGTGGTGGATATATTTCTGAACTTTGGCTTGCTGTGAGTTTTCTGGGCTGCCTGGCCATGTTCCGGAAGCACTCTCTCCTGACATTTCACCCACTTCTATCTATGGCAGGCATCCTCAGAGGTTGTGAGATCGGTTGGAAACTAGGCAAGTGATGGATATATTTCTGAATTTTGGCTTGCTGTAGTTTTTAGGATTATCTGGCCATGTTCCGGAAGCACTCTCTCCTGACGTTTCGCCCACTTCTGTCTGTGGCAGGCATCCTCAGAGGTTGTGAGATCTGTTGGAAATATATCCACCAATTGCCTGGTTTCCAACAGACCTCACAACTTCCGAGATCTGTAGATCTGTGCGAAACGTCAGGAGAGGA
The DNA here is from genome assembly GCF_035594765.1 of Anolis carolinensis. Lineage (NCBI taxonomy): Eukaryota > Metazoa > Chordata > Lepidosauria > Squamata > Anolidae > Anolis > Anolis carolinensis. The sequence continues at coordinate 3,793,239 of NW_026943825.1, forward strand.
TGCTGCTGGAACATGGGGGGGGGGGGAAATCACAGCAACCCAATTAGAATGGAGGGAAATCCAATCCGGGTTTTCCGGGTTTTCCTTTTTTCTGGGATCCAGGCAGAGAATTCAGGGCCGGAAAGGACCCCCTTCTTGCTACCTATTGTTTGGGGAATTAGGGGCCAAAGAACCTAAACAATGGTCAATTTAACAACCACTTTCAATTCCTTTAGGTTTTGGGGTGAAAGGAAATCTCGATTTCCTGTCTTCCATAGCCTTCTATATCCCAAAGCCTTGAGTTTGGTGGGTTCAACATATGGGCTGCTGTAAGTTGTTTGGGCTGTATGCTCCTGCAGCACTCTCTCCTGACGTTTCGCCCGCACCTGCGGATAATGGCAGTGAGGGTCTCTGCATAGAGGTAGCAAGTGGAGTATGTATATATTTCTGTGGAATAATGTCCAGGGTGGGAGAAAGGACCCTCGTCTCTTTGAAGCAAGTGTGGAATCCTTTGTTGGGAGGTGTTAGGTAAAGGTGAAGGTTTTCCTCTGTCTGACTCTGGGGGTTGGTGCTCATCTCCATTTCTAAGCCGAAGAGCCGGCATCGTCCGTAGACACCTCCAAGGTCATGTGGCCACTGGCATGGCTGCATGGAGCGCCGTCACCTTCCCGCCATAGCCGTACCTATTGCTCTACTCACACTCTGAGGGTTGGTGCTCATCTCCATTTCTAAGCCGAAGAGCCGGTGTTGTCCGTAGACACCTCCAAGGTCATGTGGCCACTGGCAGGACTGCATGGAGCGCCGTCACCTTCCCGCCATAGCCGTACCTATTACTCTACTCACACTCTGGGGGTTGGTGCTCATCTCCATTTCTAAGCCGAAGAGCCGGCGTTGTCCGTAGACACCTCCAAGGTCATGTGGCCACTGGCATGGCTGCATGGAGCGCCGTCACCTTCCCGCCATAGCCGTACCTATTGCTCTACTCACACTCTGAGGGTTGGTGCTCATCTCCATTTCTAAGCCGAAGAGCCGGCATTGACCGTAGACACCTCCAAGGTCATGTGGCCACTGGCAGGACTGCATGGAGCGCCGTCACCTTCCCGCCATAGCCGTACCTATTGCTCTACTCACACTCTGAGGGTTGGTGCTCATCTCCATTTCTAAGCCGAAGAGCCGGCATTGACCGTAGACACCTCCAAGGTCATGTGGCCACTGGCAGGACTGCATGGAGCGCCGTCACCTTCCCGCCATAGCCGTACCTATTACTCTACTCACACTCTGGGGGTTGGTGCTCATCTCCATTTCTAAGCCGAAGAGCCGGCGTTGTCCGTAGACACCTCCAAGGTCATGTGGCCACTGGCATGGCTGCATGGAGCGCCGTCACCTTCCCGCCATAGCCGTACCTATTGCTCTACTCACACTCTGAGGGTTGGTGCTCATCTCCATTTCTAAGCCGAAGAGCCGGCATTGACCGTAGACACCTCCAAGGTCATGTGGCCACTGGCAGGACTGCATGGAGCGCCGTTACCTTCCCGCCATAGCCGTACCTATTACTCTACTCACACTCTGGGGGTTGGTGCTCATCTCCATTTCTAAGCCAAAGAGCCGGCGTTGTCCCTAGACACTTCCAAGGTCATGTGGCCACTGGCATGACTGCATGGAGTGCCGTCACCTTCCCGCCGGAGCTGTACCTATTGATCTACTCACACTCTGAGGGTTGGTGCTCATCTCCATTTCTAAGCCGAAGAGCCGGCGTCGTCCGTAGACACCTCCAAGGTCATGTGGCAGGACTGCATGGAGTGCTGTTACCTTCCCACCGGAGCAGTACCTATTCATCTACTCACATTGGCATGTTTTCGAACTGCTAGGTTGGCAGAAGCTGGAGCTAACAGCAGGTGCTCACTCCGCTCCCGGGATTTGAACCTGGGACCTTTCGGTCTGCAAGTTCAGCAGCTCAGCTCAGTTTTAACAACACTACGCCACTGGGGCTAACACCAGGGAGGTGTTAGCTGGCCCTGATTGTTTCCTGTCTGGAATTCCCCTGGCTGGAAGAAGCCAGGAGGTGAAGCTATTCGATGCCAATTAAGGTGATTAACTACAACATTCACACTGGCCTCCAACTGACAAGAGTTCTTCTCTCACCCTGGACTTTCCACAGATATAGTCTCACTTATCCAACACTCGCTTATCCAACGTTCTGGATTATCCAACACATTTTTGTAGTAAACGTTTTCAATCAATATTGATATTTTAGTGCTAAATACGTAAATACAGTAATTACTACATAGCATTACTGCGTATTGAACTACTTTTTCTGTCAAATTTGTTGTATAACATGATGTTTTGGTGCTTAATTTGTAAAATCATAACCTAATTTGATGTTTAATAGGCTTTTCCTTAATGCCTCCTTATTATCCAACATATTCGCTTATCCAACGTTCTGCCGGCCCGTTTACGTTGGATAAGTGAGACTCTACTGTATATATAAACTTTCCTTGCTGAGTTTCTCCAAATACCTCACAACCTCTGAGGATGCCTGCCACAGATGTGGGTGAAATGTCCCCAGTTGGAATCCGCTTTCCAGGACTTCCTTGACCAGTTGCACTGGTCAGCTATGCCTGGATGAACTGGTGGAATGTGATCTTTGACCTCTCCCTCCCACCATCAAAGCTGGCGCCAGGCTTTTTTTGGGGGTGGGTGGGCTTTGCTTTATGTCTCTCTCTCTGACCCCAATAATCCTTCTTCACAAGAGGATGTTAGCTTTTCCGGGCTGTCTGGCCACCTTCCAGAAGCATTCTCTCCTGACATTTCTCCCACATCTATGGCAGGCATCCTCAGAGGCTGTGAGATCTGTTGGACACTAGGCAAGTGGGGTATATATACACACAGACATATATAGTGTGGAATGGTTACTGTGAGTTTTCCAAGCTGAACAGCCATGTTCAAGAAGCATTCACTCCTGACGTTTCGCCCACATCTATGGCAGGCATCCTCAGAGGTTGCCTGTTGGAAACGAGGCAAGTGGGGTATACACACACACACACACACACACACACACATATATATAGTGTGGAATAGTTAGTGTGAGTTTTCCGAGCTGAACGGTCATGTTCCAGAAGCACTCTCTCCTGACGTTTCGCCCACATCTATCTATGGCAGGCATCCTCAAAGGTTGTGAGGTCTGTTGGACACTAGGCAAGTGGGGGTATACACACACACACACACACACACATATTTAGTGTGGAATAGTTAGTGTGAGTTTTCCGAGCTGAACGGCCATGTTCAAGAAGCATTATCTCCTGACGTTTCTCCCACATCTATGGCAGGCATCCTCAGAGGTTGTCTGTTGGAAACGAGGCAAATGGGGTATGCATACACACACACAGACATATATAGTGTGGAATGGTTACTGTGAGTTTTCCGAGCTGAACAGCCATGTTCCAGAAGCATTCTCTCCTGACATTTCGCCCACATTTATGGCAGGCATCCTCAGAGGTTGCCTGTTGGAAACGAGGCAAGTGGGGTATGCATACACACACACACACATATATAGTGTGGAATAGTTAGTGTGAGTTTTCCGAGCTGAACGGCCATGTTCAAGAAGCATTCTCTCCTGACGTTTCTCCCACATCTATGGCAGGCATCCTCAGAGGCTGTGAGATCTGTTGGAAACTAGGCAAGTGGTGGATATATTTCTGAACTTTGGGTTGCTGTGAGTTTTCCTGCACTGCATGGCTATGTTCCGGAAGCACTCTCTCCTGACGTTTCTCCCACATCTATCCATGGCAGGCATCCTCAGAGGTTGTGAGATCTGTTGGAAACTAGGCAAGTGGTGGATATATTTCTGAACTTTGGCTTGCTGTGAGTTTTCCTGCACTGCATGGCTATGTTCCGGAAGCACTCTCTCCTGACGTTTCTCCCACATCTATCCATGGCAGGCATCTTCAGAGGTTGTTAGATCTGTTGGAAACTAGGCAAGTGGTGGATATATTTCTGAACTTTGGCTTGCTGTAGTTTTTAGGATTATCTGGCCATTTTCTGGAAGCACTCTCTCCTGACGTTTCTCCCACATCTATCCATGGCAGGCATCTTCAGAGGTTGTTAGATCTGTTGGAAACTAGGCAAGTGGTGGATATATTTCTGAACTTTGGCTTGCTGTAGTTTTTAGGATTATCTGGCCATTTTCTGGAAGCACTCTCTCCTGACGTTTCGCCCACATCTATCTATGGCAGGCATCCTCAGAGGTTGTGAGATCTGTTGGAAACTAGGCAAGTGAGGTTTATATATCTGCGAAATAATGGATTTCTTTCCTTCCTTCCTTCCTTCCTGTGTGGATTGGACTAGATGACCTTTAGGGTCCCCTTCAAACTCCAATTCCAGGGAAGCCCCAAAGCTGTTGCCTATCCTTTTGGCAACAGAAGGTGGCTGTTTCTTTCGTTAAAGATGTCCTTTAATTACATTTGCATGCAAAGATTATCTTTAATCTCGAATTAAGGCCTCCGTCCTTTCTCCAAGTCTGGGCCTACATAGCAGGGCGAGAGCCAGATGCGAAAACGGCTTCTTGAGCAATTTTTTTAATTTTATTTTTTAAAATTGACATTTTGGGTTTGCAGAAATGTTCAGAGGTGTGGGATCGGTGCAAAGAATCCCAAATTGGCAATTTGGGGAAAGGTGACCAATGCTTCCGCCGGGAACCCGACCCCCAACTTGCCTTTGGGGCTTTAAGGCTAAGAGGCTTCCGGCTGCCTGGCCCCATTTAAAGCAGATTATGAAAAATCAGAAATTGGGGGCGGGAGGGTCTGTCTCCCCCTTATCTGTCTTACTGGGAACTCGGTTTTCAGGCATGTCGCCTTTATTTTCCATTACGGCAGCCTTTGGATAGAATGGGAATTACTGCAAATTATTATTATTAATTTTTTATTTATTATTATTTTATTTTATTTATTTATTCATACATTTATTATCATTATTATTATTATTATTATTATTATTATTATTATTATTATTATTATTATGTCCATACCTCCATTGTTACTCAACTTGAATACCATTGAATAGCTTTGCAGCTTCAAAGCCTGGCTGCTTCCTTCCTAGGGGACTCCATTGTTACTCAACTTGAATACCATTGAATAGCCTCGCAGCTTCGAAGCCTGGCTGCTTCCTTCCTAGGGGACTCCATTCTTACTCAACTTGAATACCGCTGAATAGCCTCGCAGCTTCGAAGCCTGGCTGCTTCCTTCCTAGGGGACTCCATTCTTACTCAACTTGAATACCATTGAATAGCCTCGCAACTTCGAAGCCTGGCTGCTTCCTTCCTAGGGGACTCCATTCTTACTCAACTTGAATACCATTGAATAGTCTTGCAGCTTCGAAGCCTGGCTGCTTCCTTCCTAGGGGACTCCATTCTTACTCAACTTGAATACCATTGAATAGCCTCGCAACTTCGAAGCCTGGCTGCTTCCTTCCTAGGGGACTCCATTCTTACTCAACTTGAATACCACTGAATAGCCTCGCAGCTTCGAAGCCTGGCTGCTTCCTTCCTAGGGGACTCCATTCTTACTCAACTTGAATACCATTGAATAGCTTTGCAGCTTCGAAGCCTGGCTGCTTCCTTCCTAGGGGACTCCATTCTTACTCAACTTGAATACCATTGAATAGCTTTGCAGCTTCAAAGCCTGGCTGCTTCCTTCCTAGGGGACTCCATTCTTACTCAACTTGAATACCACTGAATAGCTTTGCAGCTTCGAAGCCTGGCTGCTTCCTTCCTAGGGGACTCCATTCTTACTCAACTTGAATACCATTGAATAGCTTTGCAGCTTCGAAGCCTGGCTGCTTCCTTCCTAGGGGACTCCATTCTTACTCAACTTGAATACCATTGAATAGCTTTGCAGCTTCAAAGCCTGGCTGCTTCCTTCCTAGGGGACTCCATTCTTACTCAACTTGAATACCACTGAATAGCTTTGCAGCTTCGAAGCCTGGCTGCTTCCTTCCTAGGGGACTCCATTCTTACTCAACTTGAATACCGCTGAATAGCCTCGCAGCTTCGAAGCCTGGCTGCTTCCTTCCTAGGGAACTCCATTCTTACTCAACTTGAATACCGCTGAATAGCCTCGCAGCTTCGAAGCCTGGCTGCTTCCTTCCTAGGGGACTCCATTCTTACTCAACTTGAATACCACTGAATAGCTTTGCAGCTTCGAAGCCTGGCTGCTTCCTTCCTAGGGGACTCCATTGTTACTCAACTTGAATACCATTGAATAGCTTTGCAGCTTCAAAGCCTGGCTGCTTCCTTCCTAGGGGACTCCATTGTTACTCAACTTGAATACCATTGAATAGCCTCGCAGCTTCGAAGCCTGGCTGCTTCCTTCCTAGGGGACTCCATTCTTACTCAACTTGAATACCGCTGAATAGCCTCGCAGCTTCGAAGCCTGGCTGCTTCCTTCCTAGGGGACTCCATTCTTACTCAACTTGAATACCACTGAATAGCTTTGCAGCTTCGAAGCCTGGCTGCTTCCTTCCTAGGGGACTCCATTCTTACTCAACTTGAATACCGTTGAATAGCCTTGCAGCTTCGAAGCCTGGCTGCTTCCTTCCTAGGGGACTCCATTCTTACTCAACTTGAATACCATTGAATAGCCTTGCAGCTTCGAAGCCTGGCTGCTTCCTTCCTAGGGGACTCCATTGTTGCTCAACTTGAATACCGTTGAATAGCTTTGCAGCTTCGAAGCCTGGCTGCTTCCTACCTAGTGGAATCCTTTCTAGTCCACCTTGAATGCCACGAAGAAGTGGAGTATGAAGTCTGGTGGAGTCTCCTTCTCTGGAGTCTTTGAAGCAGAGGCCGTATGGTCATCTGACGAGAGGGCTTTGATGGTGTCTTTCTTCCCGGAAGAACGGCGTTGGACCGGCTTGTCCTCCCAACTCTCGGATTCTAGGATTCGGATACATTTGGCTTGATCCTCCAAGCTCCCATGCCGTTGGTCCTTCTCCAAAGATGACAACCAAGCGGAAAAGGTGCCAAGTTGTGTGTCTTCTCTCCGCCGGGCAAACAAAGAGCGATCTGTTCACTGTTGCAACCCAGCGAGACCTCTGCCCTGGTCGGAACAAGCTGGTCTGCCCTTGGCGAGAGCTCAAAAAGAACAAATCCCCCTTTTTGTCCTCGTTGGACCAGATCCAGAACGCAAGGAGCAGCCCGCCCATGAGAAACCGATCATCTATCTAAATCAGACCGCGTGGGCCTTATTCTTCTTATGGTCTCTTCCAAGTCTAGGATTCAGTCATCCCTATCTATCTTCTGAATGGAAATATCATGCCTACAAGACGGGTCTTTGGGACTCGTCTTGTCAGAAGACTTTGGGATTTTGGAATGTCATGAGATATGTCTTCTCCCCTTGCAAAATAATAATAATAATAATAATAATAATAATAATAATAATAATAATATTTCGCATCTGATGTACATGGATGACCTGAAGCTGTATGGGAAAACGGAAACTGAAATCCAGTCTCTGACTAACGCTGTCCGAATTTTTAGCACTGATATCAGCATGGAGTTTGGCTTGGACAAATGTTCGACAGTGGCATTGAAGAAGGGAAAAATCATTGAAAGTAAGGGCATTAATATGCCTAATAGCCAAACAATAAAGTGTCGCCAGCCAGAGGCCTATAAATACCTGGGCATATTACAGCTGGACAACATCAAGCATGAACATGTGAAAACTGTGGTCAGTAAAGAATACACACAAAGGGTCAGAAAGATTCTCAAAAGCAAGCTCAATGGAGGCAACACCATCAAGGCCATAAACACCTGGGCCATACCTGTCATAAGATATACTGCTGGCATTATAAACTGGACACAGATGGAACTGGACCATTTGGACAGAAAAACAAGAAAACTCATGACCATTCATCATTCACTGCACCCTCGCAGTGATGTTGACCGGCTATATCTGCCTAGAAGATCAGGGGGCAGAGGACTCTTGCAAGGAAAACAAGCAGTCAAAGAAGAAGAACATGCCCTGGCAGAAGATGGAAAGAAAAGTGAAGAACCTGCTTTGATTGAAGTCAAAAATCAGAAACTCCTCAAAGCACAGCAGACAAAAAACCAGTACAAGAAAACCGCACTACAAACTAGAGCTTACAAGTCAAACAAGCAGTCAAAGAAGAAGAACATGCCCTGGCAGAATATGGAAAGCAAAGTGAAGAACCTGCTTTGATTGAAGTCAGAAACCAGAAACTCCTCAAAACACAACAGACAAAAAACCAGTACAAGAAAACCGCACTACAAACTAGAGCTTACAAGTCAAACAAGCAGTCAAAGAAGAAGAACATGCCCTGGCAGAATATGGAAAGCAAAGTGAAGAACCTGCTTTGATTGAAGTCAAAAATCAGAAACTCCTCAAAACACAACAGACAAAAAACCAGTACAAGAAAACCGCACTACAAACTAGAGCTGACAGCTGGCACAACAAAACATTGCATGGAAAGTTCCTTGACAAAATTGAAGAAAAAGTTGATAAGGAGAAGACCTGGCTCTGGCTCACGAATGGGACCCTGAAGAAGGAGACAGAAGGCCTGATCCTTGCAGCCCAGGAGCAAGACATCAGAACAAAGGCAATTAATAATAATAATAATAATAACAATAATAATAGAAGACCTGGCTCTGGCTCACGAATGGGACCCTGAAGAAGGAAGGAGACAGAAGGCCTGATCCTTGCAGCCCAGGAGCAAGACATCAGGACAAAGGCCATTCAGGCCAAGATCGAAAAATCAGCTGATGACCCAAAATGCAGACTGTGCAAGGAAACCGACAAAACCATGGATCATCTCCTCAGCTGCTGTAAGGAAATTGCACAGACAGACTACAAACAGAGGCACAACTATGTGGCCCAAATGATCCATTGGAATTTATGCCTCAAGTCCCACCTGCCAGCAGCAAAGAACTGGTGGGATCACAAACCTGCAAAAGTCTTGGAAAATGAGCACGCAAAGATACTGTGGGACTTCCGACTCCAGACTGACAAAGTTCTGGAACACAACACACCAGACATCACAGTGGTGGAAAAGAAAAAGGTTTGGATCGTTGATGTCGCCATCCCAGGTGACAGTCGCATTGACGAAAAACAACAGGAAAAACTCAGCCGCTCTCAGGACCTCAGGATTGAACTTCAAAGACTCTGGCAGAAACCAGTGCAGGTGGTCCCGGTGGTGATCGGCACACCAAAAGATGTCAGCCGGCATTTGGAAACAATAGACATTGACAAAATTATGATCTGCCAAGTGCAAAAGGCCACCCGACTGGGATCTGCGCAAATCATCTGAAAATACATCACACAGTCCTAGACACTTGGGAAGTGTCCGACTTGTGATTTTGTGACACGAAATCCAGCATATCTATCGTGTTTGCTGTGTCATACAATAATAATAATAATAATAATAATAATAATAATAATAATAATATTATTTTTGAAATGCTACTTGGATCTTTCTCTGGCTTTGCAAGGCAGCTCCACTCTCCAAAAAAACTCTTCTCGGTTGCATCATCGCGCAGTTTTCGGCGACAGGAAGGGCCCGTCTCACTTCCTCTTTTCCCCGAGCGAGGGCTGCCATGGCAACGACGGATTGCCTTGCATCTATCTGATCTTGCAGATATTGAACAATATATAGATTTTTTTTTTTGCACATTCATTCGACCTTGGGCAAAGTCGTACTCTCTCAGCCCCAGAAACATTTATCATGTCAGATAGAAATTGGGAATATAATTACAGTAGAGTCTCACTTATCCAAGACTCGCTTATCCAAGGTTCTGGATTATCCAACACATTTTTGTAGTCAATGTTTTCAATATATCGTGATATTTTGGTGCTAAATTCCTAAATACAGTAATTACTACATAGCATTACCGCATATTGAACTACTTTTTCTGTCAAATTTGTTGTATAACATGATGTTTTGGTGCTTCATTTGTAAAATCATAACCTAATTTGATGTTTAATAGGCTTTTCCTTAATCCCTCCTTATTATCCAGGATATTTGCTTATCCAAGCTTCTGCTGGCCCGTTTAGCTTGGATAAGTGAGTCTCTACTGTAATTATTATTATTATTATTATTATTATTATTATTATTATTATTATTATTATTATTATTATATTTGGGTCAGCTTATACTCAAGAATATATGGTACATTTATTATTTGTCTCTATTATGGTTGCTACTATTACATTTATTTTACTCTATTATTATTATTATTATTATTATTATTATTATTATTATTATATTTGGGTCAGCTTATACTCGAGAATATATGGTACATTTATTATTTGTCTCTATTATGGTTGCTACTATTACATTTACTTTACTCTATTATTATTATTATATTTGGGTCAGCTTATACTCGAGAATATATGGTATATTTATTATTTGTCTCTATTATGGTTGCTACTATTACATTTATTTTACTCTATTATTATTATTATATTTGGGTCAGCTTATACTCAAGAATATATGGTACATTTATTATTTTTCTCTATTATTATTGGTATTATTACATTTATTATTTTTCTCTATTATTGTTGCTACTATTACATTTATTTTACTCTATTTTTATTATTTTATTATGACACAGCAAACAAGACAGATATTACTCTATTATTATTATTAATAATAATAATAATAGAGAAAAAGAATAAATGTACCATATTTTCTCGAGTATAAGCTGACCCAAATATAATAATAATAATAATAATAATAATAATAATAATAATAATAATAATAGAGTAAAATAAATTTAATAGTAGCAACAGTAATAGAGACAAATAATAAATGTACCATATATTCTCGAGTATAAGCTGACCCAAATATAATAATAATAATAATAATAATAATAGAGAAAAATAATAAATGTACCATATATTCTTGAGTATAAGCTGACCCGAATATAATAATAATAATAGAGTAAAATAAAGTAATAGTAGCAACCATAATAGAGAAAAATAATAAATGTACCATATATTCTCAAGTATAAGCTGACCCAAATATAATAATAATAATAATAATAATAATAATAATAATAATAATAATAATAGAGTAAAATAAATGTAATAGTAGCAACCATAATAGAGAAAAATAATAAATGTACCATATATTCTTGAATATAAGCTGATCAAAATATAATAATAATAATAATAATAATAATAATAATAGAGTAAAATAAATTTAATAGTAGCAACAATAATAGAGAAAAATAATAAATGTACCATATATTCTCGAGTATAAGCTGACCCAAATAGAATAATAATAATATAGATGTACCATATATTCTCGAATATAAGCTGACCCAAATATAATAATAATAATAATAATAATAATAATAATAATAATATTAATAATGATAATAATAATAATAATAATAATAATACATCACACAGTCCTAGACACTTGGGAAGTGTTCGACTTGTGGTTTTGTGAAACGAAATCCAGCATGTCTATCTTGTTTGCTAATAAATGTACCATATATTCTTGAATATAAGCTCATCAAAATATAATAATAATAATAATAATAATAATAATAATAATAATAGAGTAAAATAAATTTAATAGTAGCAACAATAATAGAGAAAAATAATATATGTACCATATATTCTCGAGTATAAGCTGACCCAAATAGAATAATAATAATATAGATGTACCATATATTCTCGAATATAAGCTGACCCAAATATAATAATAATAATAATATTAATATTATTAATAATAATAATAATAATAATAATAATAATAATAATAATAATAATACATCACACAGTCCTAGACACTTGGGAAGTGTTCAACTTGTGGTTTTGTGAAACGAAATCCAGCATGTCTATTCTGTTTGCTGTGTCATACAACGTCGTTGTGTCAATAATAATAATAGAGTAAAATAAATGTAATAGTAGCAACAATAATAGAGAAAAATAATAAATGTACCGTATATTCTCGAGTATAAGCTGACCCAAATATTATAATAATAATAATAATAATAATAATAATAATAATAATAATAATAATAATAATAGAGTAAAATAAATGTAATAGTAGCAACAATAACAGAGAAAAAATAATAAATATACCATATATTCTCGAGTATAAGCTGACCCAAATATAATAATAATAATATAGATGTACCATATATTCTCGAGTATAAGCTGACCCAAATATAATAATAATAATATAGATGTACCATATATTCTCGCGTATAAGCTGACCCAAATACAATAATAATGATAATAATAATAATAATAATAATAGAGTAAAATAAATGTAATAGTAGCAACAATAACAGAGAAAAAATAATAAATGTACCATATATTCTCGAGTATAAGCTGACCCAAATACAATAATAATAATAATAATAATAATAATAATAGAGTAAAATAAATGTAATAGTAGCAACCATAATAGAGAAAAATTATAAACGTACCATATATTCTTGAGTATAATAATAAATGTACCATATATTCTCGAGTATAAGCTGACCCAAATATAATAATAATAATAATAGAGTAAAATAAATGTAATAGTAGCAACAATAACAGAGAAAAAATAATAAATGTACCATATATTCTCGAGTATAAGCTGACCCAAATACAATAATAATAATAATAATAATAATAGAGTAAAATAAATGTAATAGTAGCAACCATAATAGAGAAAAATTATAAACGTACCATATATTCTTGAGTATAATAATAAATGTACCATATATTCTCGAGTATAAGCTGACCCAAATATAATAATAATAATAATAGAGTAAAATAAATGTAATAGTAGCAACAATAATAGAGAAAAATAATAAATGTACCATATAATCTTGAGTATAATAATAAATGTACCATATATTCTCGAGTATAAGCTGACCCAAATATAATAATAATAATAATGATAATAATAGAGTAAAATAATTTTAATAGTAGCAACAATAATAGAGAAAAATAATAAATGTACCATATATTCTCGAGTATAAGCCGACCCGAATATAAGCCGACCAGGACCCTCACCCGAGTATAAGCCGAGGGGGGCTTTTTCAGGGCTGAAAAACTAGGCTTATACTCGAGTATATACAGTATATTGAATCGAGGAAAAAAGACCCCAATTCCTTTTCTTTTTCAAGCCGTTTTCGTACCAAGGATGGATGGATGTGGGCGGCGGTGGAGGGATTCGGATCCGCGGTTGTCATGGTTATTGGAAGCAGAGAGGGACAAGAAAAGATGCTCTGCCGTGCGCTCGCGTGTCTTCTTTCTTTCCTCCTCCACATCCACCTCCTCTCCGCGTCAGCTTTCTCCGGGTTTGGATCTCCGGGTGCGGGACTCGCACTCGGGGCTCTCGTCCGGGATGAGCTACCCCACCGTTTACGAGCGGCAGCTCCGGCTCGGGGTCCCGAGAACCAGTCGGGACCCGGGTTCCGGGACTGGGATGAACTGGAACGGGCGACAACCGGTCCGTAGGGCGACTCCGGCCAAGGTGGGTCAGATAAATAAATGTATTAATAATAATAATAAAAATAGAGTAAAATAAATGTAATAGTAGCAACAGTAATAGAGAAAAATAATAAATGTACCATATATTGTCGAGTATAAGCTGACCCAAATATAATAATAATATTAACAATAGAGTAAAATAAATGTAATAGTAGCAACAGTAATAGAGAAAAATAATAAATGTGCCATATATTCTCGAGTATAAGCTGACCCAAATATAATAATAATATTAACAATAGAGTAAAATAAATGTAATAGTAGCAACAGTAATAGAGAGAAATAATAAATGTACCATATATTCTCGAGTATAAGCTGACCCAAATATAATAATAATATTAATAATAGAGTAAAATAAATGTAATAGTAGCAACAGTAATAGAGAAAAATAATAAATGTACCATATATTCTCGAGTATAAGCTGACCCAAATATAATAATAATATCAATAATAGAGTAAAATAAATGTAATAGTAGCAACAGTAATAGAGAGAAATAATAAATGTACCATATATTCTCGAGTATAAGCTGACCCAAATATAATAATAATATTAAAAATAGAGTAAAATAAATGTAATAGTAGCAACAGTAATAGAGAAAAATAATAAATGTACCATATATTCTCGAGTATAAGCTGACCCAAATATAATAATAATATCAATAATAGAGTAAAATAAATGTAATAGTAGCAACCATAATAGAGAAACATAATAAATGTACCATATATTGTCGAGTATAAGCTGACCCAAATATAATAATAATATTAACAATAGAGTAAAATAAATGTAATAGTAGCAACCATAATAGAGAAACATAATAAATGTACCATATATTCTCGAGTATAAGCTGACCCAAATATAATAATAATATCAATAATAGAGTAAAATAAATGTAATAGTAGTAACAATAATAGAGAGAAATAATAAATGTACCATATATTGTCGAGTATAAGCTGACCCAAATATAATAATAATATTAATAATAGAGTAAAATAAATGTAATAGTAGCAACAGTAATAGAGAGAAATAATAAATGTACCATATATTCTCGAGTATAAGCTGACCCAAATATAATAATATTAATAATAGAGTAAAATAAATGTAATAGTAGCAACAGTAATAGAGAGAAATAATAAATGTACCATATATTCTCGAGTATAAGCTGACCCAAATATAATAATAATATTAATAATAGAGTAAAATAAATGTAATAGTAGCAACAATAATAGAGAGAAATAATAAATGTACCATATATTGTCGAGTATAAGCTGACCCAAATATAATAATAATAATAATGATAATAATAATAATAATAATAGAGTAAAATAAATGTAATAGTAGCAACAGTAATAGAGAAAAATAATAAATGTACCATATTTTCTCGAGGTAGGCAGTTAGGAATGATGGGAGTTGCAGTCCAAAACACCCGGAGGGCCCAAGTTTGCCCGTGCCTGGGATTTTGAGTTGCTCAAGTCTTTGTACAATTGTAACTTGATTTTGTATCATTGTAGCAATTTGCTTTGCACACATAGAAATAAAAGGAAGTGGTTAAGTGAGAGCATGTGCTCGGTTCCGGACATTTTTTGGGGAAGCACATGGTTTGTCATGAGATAATAATATTTTTCTGCGGAAGAGCAGCCCCAGAGTCAGATACAACTGGACTTCACGTCGGCAGAACACCACTACCTTTTTCTATATGTACTTGTCCACAAATGTATGGAATCACCTGGGATGGCAACATCAATGATACAAACCTTTTTCTTTTCCACAACTGTGATGTCTGGTGTGTTGTGTTCCAGAACTTTGTCAGTCTGGATTCGGAAGACCCACAGTAGCTTTGCATGTTCATTTTCCAATACTTTTGCAAGTTTGTGATCCCACCAGTTCTTTGCTGAGCATAGCATTTGTTTGATTTTTTTGACCGGTCCGTAGACAGTTTGTAGGTTGTGTTGCCAAGTCAAACACTTCCCAAGTGTCTAGGACTGCGTGATGTATTATTATTATTATTATTATTATTATTATTATTATTATTATTATTATTATTATTATTAATTTATTATGACACAGCAAACAAGACAGATATGCTGGATTTCGTATCACAAAATCCCAAGTCAAACACTTCCCAAGTGTCTAGGACTGCGTGATGTATTATTATTATTATTATTATTATTATTATTATTATTATTATTAATTTATTATGACACAGCAAACAAGACAGATATGCTGGATTTCGTATCACAAAATCCCAAGTCAAACACTTCCCAAGTGTCTAGGACTGTGTGATGTATTATTATTATTATTATTATTATTATTATTAATTTATTATGACACAGCAAACAAGATAGATATGCTGGATTTCGTATCACAAAATCCCAAGTCAAACACTTCCCAAGTGTCTAGGACTGTGTGATGTATTTATTATTATTATTATTATTATTATTATTATTATTATTAATTTATTATGACACAGCAAACAAGATAGATATGCTGGATTTCGTATCACAAAATCCCAAGTCAAACACTTCCCAAGTGTCTAGGACTGTGTGATGTATTTATTATTATTATTATTATTATTATTATTATTATTATTATTATTATTATATGATGACACAGCAAACAAGACAGATATGCTGGATTTCGTATCACAAAATCACAAGTCGAACACTTCCCAAGGGTCTAGGACTGTGTGATGTATTATTATTATTATTATTATTATTATTATTATTATTATTATTATTATTATTATTATTATTTTACGACACAGCAAACAAGATAGATATGCTGGATTTCTTATCACAAAATCACAAGTCAAACACTTCCCAAGTGTCTAGGACTGTGTATGTATTTTCGGTTGATGTGTGCAGATCCCAGTAGGGTGGCCTTTTGCAGTTGGGTTATTATTATTATTATTATTATTATTATTATTATTATTATTTTATGTCACAGCAAACAAGATAGGCATGCTGGATTTCGTATCACAATCCACAAGTCAAACTCTTCCCAAGTGTCTAGGACTGTGTGATGTATTTTGTATTATTATTATTATTATTATTATTATTATTATTATTATTATTATTATTTTATTATGACGCAGCAAACAAGATAGACATGCTGGATTTTGTATCACAAAATCACAAGTCGAACACTTCCCAAGTGTCTAGGACTGTGTGATGTATTTTCGGATGATGCTGCAGATCCCAGTAGGGTGGCCTTTTGCAGTTGGCAGATCGTGATTTTGTCAATGTCTATTGTTTCCAAATGCCGGCTGAGATCTTTCGGCACGGCACCCAGTGTGCCCATCACCACCGGGACCACCTTCACTGGTTTCTGCCAGAGTCTTTGCAGTTCAATCTTGAGGTCCTGAGAGCGGCTGAGTTTTTCCTGTTGTTTTTCTTCAATGCGACTGTCACCTGGGATGGCAACATCAAGGATCCAACCCTTTTTCTTTTCCACAACTGTGATGTCTGGTGTGTTGTGTTCCAGAACTTTGTCAGTCTGGATTCGGAAGTCCCACAGTATCTTTGCATGCTCATTTTCCAATACTTTTGCAGGTTTGTGATCCCACCAGTTCTTTGCTGCTGGGAGGTGGTACTTGAGGCATAAGTTCCAATGAATCATTTGGGCCACATAGTTGTGCCTCTGTTTGTAGTCTGTCTGTGCGATTTTCTTACAGCAGCTGAGGAGATGATCCATGGTTTCGTCGGTTTCCTTGCACAGTCTGCATTTTGGGTCATCGGCTGATTTTTCGATCTTGGCCTGAATGGCCTTTGTCCTGATGTCTTGCTCCTGGGCTGCAAGGATCAGGCCTTCTGTCTCCTTCTTCAGGGTCCCATTCGTGAGCCAGAGCCAGGTCTTCTCCTGATCA
The DNA here is from genome assembly GCF_035594765.1 of Anolis carolinensis. Classification (NCBI taxonomy): domain Eukaryota; kingdom Metazoa; phylum Chordata; class Lepidosauria; order Squamata; family Anolidae; genus Anolis; species Anolis carolinensis. The sequence continues at coordinate 3,810,586 of NW_026943825.1, forward strand.
GCTTTTCCTTCAATTTTGTCAAGGAACTTTCCATGCAATGTTTTGTTGTGGCCAGCTGTCAACTCTAGTTTGTAGTGCCGTTTTCTTGTACTGATTGTACTGATTATTATTATTACTACTAACACTTTGAAAATATGCTAATGTGAGTAGATCAATAGGTACTGCTCCGGCATGAAGGTAAGATGCTCCATGCAGTCATGCTAGCTACATGACCTTGGAGGTGTCTATGGACAATGCTGGCTCTTTGGCTTAGAAATGGAGATGGGCACCAACCCCTAGAGTGTGAGTAGATCGATAGGTACTGCTCTGGCGTGAAGGTAAGATGCTCCATGCAGTCATGTTGGTGACCACATGACCATGTAGGTGTCTATGGACAACGCTGGCTCTTGGGCTTAGAAATGGAGATGGGCACCAACCCCTAGAGTGTGAGTAGATCAATAGGTACTGCTCCGGCGTGAAGGTAAGACGCTCCATGCAGTCATGCCAGTGGCCACGTGACCTTGGAGGTGTCTATGGACAATGCTGGCTCTTTGGCTTAGAAATGGAGATGGGCACCAACCCCTAGAGTGTGAGTAGATCGATAGGTACTGCTCTGGCGTGAAGGTAAGATGCTCCATGCAGTCATGCCTGTGGCCACATGACCTTGGAGGTGTCTATGGACAATGCCGGCTCTTGGGCTTAGAAATGGAAATGGGCATCAACTCCCAGAGTTGGACACGACTGGACTTAATGTCAGGGGATAAAAAACTACTACTAAAAATGTGCTGAGTAGGTATGTCTGATCTATGGAAAAAATGTTTCAATTCTCGTTTCTAAAGTAGGGGGCACTGGCGCTTCGATATAGAAAGTATTTCCGAATTTTTCACCCAAAAATTTTGGATATTTCCGAAAATTCGTAATGATTCTAAATGTTTCTAAAATGGCGGATGCGCATGCGCAGTCGACAAAAAAAAAGAAAAGAAAAAGAAACTGGGGGGGACTTTTACAGGGCTCTCCCACCCTCATTTCTTGAGCTATCCTCATCAAATTTGGTACAGTGGGAGATCACATTCAACACTCTTTGCTCAACAAATTGCAGAACGTTTCCTGTCTTCTATGATTTTTGGCGAATTTTCATAACTTTTTATAATACACTATTTTTCAATATTTGAAGAAACCTGTTCCTGGTTTGAAAGTCTTATTTCCTGTTCAATTGGGTTCTTATCACTGTGAAAGTCCCTCTTCTACTTGTGTAGACTTTAACGAAACATTAAGACACATTTAGAGAATGGGCCAACGATGGTTCAAATTACATTGCTGGTTGCGCCCAGGGACAACGTCAAAAAGCGAGAACAATCCGAAATAATTACGATATAAGAATCAAAACGATTTTTTGGACAACCCTAATGGACACTGCATCATAACAAGCAGAATGAATACAGTGTGAACTCTGTATCCACATGGAAAACGTTCCAGGATTTCGTTTCCATTTCTAATTTTCCGTAGAGCTTATCACTGTGAAAGTCCCTCTTCTACTTGTGTAGACTTTAACGAAACATTAAGACACATTTAGAGAATGGGCCAACGATGGTTCAAATTACATTGCTGGTTGCGTCCAGGGAAAACGTCAAAAAGCGAGAACAATCCGAAATAATTACGATATAAGAATCAAAACGATTTTTTGGACAACCCTAATGGACACTGCATCATAACAAGCAGAATGAATACAGTGTGAACTCTGTATCCACATGGAAAACGTTCCAGGATTTCGTTTCCATTTCTAATTTTCCGTAGAGCTTATCACTGTGAAAGTCCATCTTCTACTTGTGTAGACTTTAACGAAACATTAAGACACATTTAGAGAATGGGCCAACGATGGTTCAAATTACATTGCTGGTTGTGCCCAGGGACAACGTCTCGGAGCTCGATTCAAAAGGCGAGAACAATCCGAAATCATTCCGATATAAGAATCAAAACGATTTTTTTGGACAACCCTAGTGCTGAGTTCGACTGAGATGTTCAGCAGGAGTCCTTTGGTCCTTCCGCTTGCCTTGCTGAGACTGTGGTTTTGCAAATGCTCATCCCTCTTTCCTTTTCTCTGCAGAATAAAGAGAAAGAGAGGATGAAAGAAGGCAAGGAGAAGGACGCCCGCTATACCAACGGGCACCTCTTCACCTCCATCACCGTCTCCGGCATGACCATGTGCTTCGCCTGCAATAAGAGCATCACCGCCAAGGAGGCCTTGATTTGCCCCAGTGAGTAAGACTTCTCTCTTGCAAATCCTAAATTTGGAGACGGGTGGGTGGCGGGAGAAACCGAGGCACGCGGAGCTTGGAAATGCCTGCATTCCCCCTTATGGCTTTCTGCACATGCTCAGACGCAGAAGATTTGCAAGTCTCTTATATTACGGACTAATTTTCCTTATGATAAGAAATTTCCAACTTTGCTTACAGGTAGCCATATAGGATATGTTCCTTATTTGAAGGTTCCTTTATAGGACGTCCCTTATTTAAAGAATTGAACCTTATTTGAAGATTTGCAAGCTTGCTCCTTTTGAGGGTTGGCTGATGTCCATTATTATTATTATTATTATTATTATTATTATTATTATTATTATCAACACAACGACGTTGTATAGCACAGCAAACAAGATAGATATGCTGGATTTCGTTTCGCAAAACCACAAGTCGAACACTTCCCAAGTGTCTAGGACTGTGTGATGTATTATTATTATTATTATTATTATTATTATTATTATTTTATGATACAGCAAACAAGATAAGATATGCTAGATTTCGTATCTCAAAACCACAAGTCGAACACTTCCCAAGTGTCTAGCACTGTGTGATGTATTTTCTGATGATGTGTGCAGATCCCAGTCGGGTGGCCTTTTGCAGTTGGCAGATGGTGATTTTGTCAATGTCTATTGTTTCCAAATGCCGGCTGAGATCTTTTGGCACGGCACCCAGTGTGCCCATCACCACCAGGACCACCTGTACTGGTTTCTGCCAGAGTCTTTGAAGTTCAATCTTGAGGTCCTGAGAGCGGCTGAGTTTTTCCTGTTGTTTTTCATCTATGCGACTGTCACCTGGGATGGCAACATCAATGATCCAAACCTTGTTCTTTTCCACAACTGTGATGTCTGGTGTGTTGTGTTCCAGAACTTTGTCAGTCTGGATTCGGAAGTCCCACAGTATCTTTGCATGTTCATTTTCCAATACTTTTGCAGGTTTGTGATCCCACCAGTTCTTTGCTGCTGGGAGGTGGTACTTGAGGCATAAGTTCCAATGAATCATTTGGGCCACATAGTTGTGCCTCTGTTTGTAGTCTGTCTGTGCAATTTTCTTACAGCAGCTGAGGATATGATCAGTGGTTTCATCGGTTTCCTTGCACAGTCTGCATTT
>NW_026943825.1:3816468-3986468 GCF_035594765.1 Anolis carolinensis
AGTTGGTGTTTTTCTCCCTTTCAGCGGTGGGTGGACTTGGAATTTGCAGGATATCTTCTGGAAGGAATTCTGTGTGACCGATTCACAGCACTGGGCAGAAATCCCGAAATTTGTGCTGTTAAAATCCATTAAACTGCATTATACAAACCTACACAGGCAATAGGGGCCTCCGGTGGCGCAGCGTGTTAAAGCGCTGAGCTGCCCAACTTGCAGACCGATACTTTTGCAGGTTTGTGATCCCACCAGTTCTTTGCTGCTGGGAGGTGGGACTTGAGGCATAAGTTCCAATGAATCATTTGGGCCACATAGTTGTGCCTCTGTTTGTAGTCTGTCTGTGCAATTTTCTTACAGCACCTGAGGATATGATCCATGGTTTCGTCGGTTTCCTTGCACAGTCTGCATTTTGGGTCATCAGCTGATTTTTCCATCTTGGCCTGAATTGCCTTTGTCCTGATGTCTTGCTCCTGGGCTGCAAGGATCAGGCCTTCTGTCTCCTTCTTCAGGGTCCCATTCGTGAGCCAGAGCCAGGTCTTCTATTATTATTATTATTATTATTATTATTATTAATTGCCTTTGTCCTGATGTCTTGCTCCTGGGCTGCAAGGATCAGGCCTTCTGTCTCCTTCTTCAGGGTCCCATTCGTGAGCCAGACCCAGGTCTTCTTCTTATCAGCTTTTCCTTCAATTTTGTCAAGGAACTTTCCATGCAATGTTTTGTTCTGCCAGTTGTCAGCTCTAGTTTGTAGTGCGGTTTTCTTGTACTGACTCTTTATCTGCTGTGCTTTGAGGAGTTTCTGATTTTGGACTTCAATCAAAGCAGGTTCTTCACTTTGCTTTACATATTCTGCCAGGGCATGTTCTTTTTCTTTGACTGCTTGTTTTACTTGTAAGAGTCCTTGTAATTATTATTATTATTATTATTATTATTATTATTATTATTATTATTAATGGCCTTTGTCCTGATGTCTTGCTCCTGGGCTGCAAGGATCAGGCCTTCTGTCTCCTTCTTCAGGGTCCCATTTGTGAGCCACAGCCAGGTCTTCTCCTTATCAGCTTTTCCTTCAATTTTGTCAAGGAACTTTCCATGCAATGTTTTGTGGTGCCAGCTGTCAGCTCTAGTTTGTAGTGCGGTTTTCTTGTACTGGTTTTTTGTCTGCTGTGCTTTGAGGAGTTTCTGATTTTTGACTTCAATCAAAGCAAGGTTCTTCACTTTGCTTTACATATTCTGCCAGGGCATGTTCTTCTTCTTTGACTGCTTGTTTGACTTGTAAGCTCTAGTTTGTAGTGCGGTTTTCTTGTATTGGTTTTTTGTCTGCTGTGCTTTGAGGAGTTTCTGATTTTTGACTTCAATCAAAGCCGGTTCTTCACTTTGCTTTACATATTCTGCCAGGGCATGTTCTTCTTCTTTGACTGATTATTTGACTTGTAAGCTCTAGTTTGTAGTGTGGTTTTCTTGTACTGATTCTTTGTCTCTGCCCCCTGATCTTCTAGGCAGATATAGCCAGTCAACATCACTGCGAAGGTGCAGTGAATGAGTTTTCTTGTTTTTCTGTCCCTATAGCAAAGTATAAAATTCACATATAGTACCCTTTACTTGTGGATATCCAAAACTGTGGCTCATACCAAGTTATATAGAAATAACCACTTGGAGCATTGCAAACTCCAAGCCTGTCGTTGTTGAATCCTCGCCTGACCCGGCTGTTGGCTGAACGGCCCTGTTGAAACGGTGCCCAGCCTTCCGAATGCATTTAATGACACTCGGGCATCGCTTCCGCTCTCTTCTTCCTTTCCAGCTTGCAATGTCACCATTCACAACCGCTGCAAAGACACGCTCCCCAACTGTACCAAAGTCAAGCAGAAGGTGAGTTGCTGTGGATGCTGGGAATGCTGGGAACAAGACAATGATATATCTGCCGCAGTTGCAGAACAACCTATACCCCAGTTGAAAAAGAATGAGATATAAAATCAATTGCATTGTACATTCTTACATAGCAGAATGAGGTTGGAGTGGGTGTAGTTAGTCATTGCAGGCCTTAATATTTTTGAATTGTGTCTTCAGAATAATTCGGTCTCATTCATTTTTATATTTTATATTTTTATATTTACAGTATTTATATTCCACCCTTATCACCCCGAAGGGGACTCAGGGCACATATACAAGGCAAACATTCAATGGCATTAGACATATATAGACGGACACAGAGGCAATTTAACATTTTCCAGCTTCTGGCTTCTTGACGGTACGCTCGATTCCGGCCACAGGAGGAGCTGCCGCTTCACCGAGTCTATGATGGAGTACTTCCTCATTCTTCCACACGCTGCTGGAAGGTTTTATGGTGTCGTAAATTAATTAAATTAGCCTCCCGCAAAAAGTGGTACCTAAATTTCCTACTTGACAGATTCAACTGTCTTTCAGGCTGCATAGGTCAACAGCAAGCTGGACTACTAGTGGTCGGGAGCTCACTCCGCCCTGGCTGGCTTCGAACTCATGACCTCTCAGTATTGATTTATTGCAGCTGGCTACTAACCAGCTGCTTCACAGCCCGGTCCATCTTTCATATAGTTCAGTGATGGCCAACCTATGGCATGCATGTCAGCACTGACACGCCTAGCCTAGACATGCAGATTGATTGGATGACTAATGTCTTTTGTGGCCAAATTTGGTGTGATTGGGTCCAGTGGTTTTGTTGTTTACTCTATGGGAATTATGCACGTTACATTTATATATATATATATTATATCATTCTATTATTATTGTAGTATATTATCATAGTATTACCATTATATTATTATTATTATTATTATTATTATTATATTATTCATTATTCGTGACTACATTGAAACTAGAATAGAGAGAAATCAGCGTGGAAACTGCAAGAGGTCCCATAGATTGTTGTACATGGAAATAATGGTAATAAATATTTTTTGATTTATTAAATACAGTTCAATATTACGATTATACATTTTTGTTATTTAAACTATACATATTGCGAAATTATTGTTTTTTTTTCTTCAAAGTGACACACCACCCAAGTCGTGCTAGGTTTTTTGGTGAATTTTGACACACCAAGTGCAAAAGGTTGCCCATCATTGATATAGTTCATTCATACCAACACCTATCAAATCCACATTTACCCTGTTTCCCCGAAAATAAGACAGTGCCTTATATAAAATTTTGCTCCCAAAGATGTGCTAGGTCTTATTTTCAGGGGATGTCTTATTTTTCCACAAAGAAGAATTCACATTTATGGTTGAATTTTTAAAAAATGAAAATTTATTATCTACTGTACAGTAATTGTCATCACAAAACAGCATAACCAAACTGTGAATCCTTTCAAAAATTCCTATATTAAATTTTATTGCTATACTGTTTTTAAATTTCTGTTCTTATGTAAATTTATGTTCTTGTTGGGCTTTATCTCTGTGTTCATGCGGCCCGCCCTTGTTTTTATTGGTTCTTTGATTTCTTGATGTAATGTATATTATTTTTATTGTATTGTTTTAATTGTGTTATGATATGTTGTTTTTACTTTATTATTTTGTACTGCTCTGGGCATGGCCCCATGTTAGCCGCCCCGAGTCCCCGTTGGGGAGATGGTGGCGGGGTATAAATAAAGTTATTATTATTATTATTATTATTATTATTATTATTATTATTATTATTATTATTATTATTATTATTGTCCCTGTGTAAGCTACCCTGAGTCCCTTCTGGGAGATGGAGGTTGGATACAAGAATAAAGTTGTTATTATTATTATTATTATTATTATTATTATTATTATTATTATTATTATTTCTTGTTACTACCTTTATTTCCATGTACAAAAATCTATCGTGCATGCTTCTAAGCAAAAACTTTGCTAGGTCTTACTTTTGGGGGAGGCCTTATATTTAGCAATTCAGCAAAACCTCTACTAGGTCTTATTTTCTGGGGATGTCTTATTTTCAGGGAAACAGGGTATCAGATTTGTCCATCATATTTTTGTGAAGCACACGTATAACATTTCTTTGTAGGTTTTTAAACAGGGCTGGATGGCCATCTCTTGGGAGGGCTTTGATTACATCCAGGGCCAGCCCAAGGTAATTTTCAAGTGTAGGCGAACAGAATTTTGGCGCCCCCCCCCCAAAACCAGTCACTGAAAAATAAAAGCGTTGGATAAGCGAAAATGTTGGATAATAAGGAGGGATTAAGGAAATGCCTAAATAAAGAACAGTCAGAGAACAACAGCGCCCCCTACAGGATGGCGCCACAGGCAACTGCCTAGTTTGCCTCGCGGTTGAGCCGTCCCTGATTACGTCTTCCTGCCTGGCAAAAAGTGGTTGGACTGGATGGCCTTTGGGGTCCCTTCCAGCTCTATGGTGCTATGATTCTCTTCTTCCCTCCGCAGCAGCAAAAGGCCGCCTTCCTCAAGAACAATTCCGCCCTCCAGACGGTCTCCCTGCGGAGCAAACGTGAGTAATGCTGGTTAACGTTGGGATGATGGGAACTGGAAATATTATTCAATGCCAGGATTCTAGCTGTTGCCGTGTCTGGATGCAGATTGCTTGACAGTCTCTTGCTTTTTTGAATCCTCAGCATCCAACCGGGAGCGCCCAAATTCGGCTATCTATCCGTCGGAGAGTTTCCGCCAGACCCTGCTGGGCTCCCGCCGGGGCCGGCCCACGTTGTCCCTCTCCAAAAGCGTTTCCACCACAAACATTGCGGGGTGAGTTTGAAAGATGAGGAAAAGAACATAATGGGGATATAATAATCTATATATATAAAAGAGTGATGGAATCCTGGCGACCGCCAAAGCAACAAAACTAAACACCCCACAACCTCGAAAATTGACAACACAACCCCTCATCCACTCCTCTAGGTTGATACAACAAAAAGAAAAGAAAAATAAAGTCCTAATTAGAGGGAGAGGAAGAATTGTTTTTATCCAATTGCTGCCAGTTAGAAGGCTAAGCTCCGCCCACTTGGTCTCCTAGCAACCCACTCACCCAGGGGACAGGCAGAGTTAGGCCTCACTTAGGCCTCTTCCACACTGCCTATAAAATACAGATTATTAGATTTTAACTGGATTAGATGGCAGTGTAGACTCTAGACCCTTCCACACAGCTATATAACCCATTTATAATCTTATATTATCTGCTTTAACTGGATTACCTGGACTCCATACCTTTACTTTAACTACCACCAATTCCTCAGTACTTTATTTCCCATACCACCATACTTTGGAGCAAACGACAAGATGGAAACATTTCTTAACCGTTTGATGGGGATGGACGTCTGATTAATTATAGAGAAGGGAACAGTGCGTGAGAAATATATTAATTTAATTTTGGATATGGGGACTAAATTATTCAAATGTGCAGCGAAAACAGTTGTTAATCATTGCAATGATCCCATTGTCAGTAATTCAACAGAAAGCAAACCTGGGCTACCAAACGGTAAGAAATTCACCTAAAATTTCCCACTTGCCATACATGGATGATCTAAAGCTCTACGGAAAATTAGAAATGGAAACGAAATCCTGGAACGTTTTCCATGTGGATACAGAGTTCACACTGTATTCATTCTCCTTGTTATGATGCAGTGTCCATTAGGGTTGTCCAAAAAATCGTTTTGATTCTTATATCGTAATTATTTCGGATTGTTCTCGCTTTTTGACGTTGTCCCTGGGCGCAACCAGCAATGTAATTTGAACCATTGTTGGCCCATTCTCTAAATGTGTCTTAATGTTTCGTTAAATTCTACACAAGTAGAAGAGGGACTTTCACAGTGATAAGAACCCAATTGAACAGGAAATAAGACTTTCAAACCAGGAACAGGTTTCTTCAAATATTGAAAAATAGTGTATTATAAAAAGTTATGAAAATTCGCCAAAAATCATAGAAGACAGGAAATGTTCTGCAATTTGTTGAGCAAAGAGTGTTGAATGTGATCTCCCACTGTACCAAATTTGATGAGGATAGCTCAAGAAATGAGGGCAGGAGAGCCCTGTAAAAGTCCCCCCCAGTTTCCTTTTTTTTTTTTTTGGCAACTGCGCATGCACGTCTGCCATTTTAGAAACATTTAGAATCATTACGAATTTTCGGAAATATCCGAAATTTTTGGGTGAAAAATTCGGAAATACTTTCTATATCGAAGCGCCGGCACCCCCTACTTTAGAAACGAGAATTGAAACATTTTTTCCATCGATCGGACATGCCTAGTGTCCATGTCGGGCAGTCACAAGAATTGGCCATGCTGAATAATGATGGGATTAGTAACCAATACATTTGTAATATACTTGGTTGCTAAAGGCTGCGATGGATGATCAGCTGATGGATATTAATGACTTTCCTTCCTCTTTTGTAGGAACTTCAATGATGAATCTCCGCTGGGCCTCCGAAGGATCCTGTCCCAGTCCACAGATTCCCTCAATATGCGCAATCGGACCCTCTCTGTCGAGTCGCTCATCGATGAAGGTGAGCTAACAACCTTCACTTGTACATAACAGTACGGAGGATGCATACCATAGAAATGGAGGGCTGGCTGTCCTTAAATCTATATCTTTCTATTTTTAACCCTCCAGGAGCTGAGGTCATCTACAACCAACTGATGAGTGACTTCGAGATGGACGAGAAGGATTTCGAAGCCGATTCCTGGAGTTTGGCCGTTGACAATAACTTCCTGCAGCAGCACAAGAAGGAAGTGATGAAGCGCCAAGATGTCATTTATGGTGGGCATCCAAAAAATCCAAAAAGGAGATACTTATATACACCTCAGAGTTGAGGTCCTCCTCAACTGTCTCAGATACTTATATGTCTCAGCGTTGAGGTCCTCCTCAACTGCTCAGATACTTATATGTCTCAGAGATTAGGTCCTTCTCAACTGTTTCAGATACTTATATGTCTCAGCATTGAGGTCCTCCTCAACTGCTCAGATACTTATATGTCTCAGAGATTAGGTCCTCCTCAACTGTTTCAGATACTTATATGTCTCAGAGTTGAGGTCCTCCTTAACTATCTCAGATATTTATATGTCTCAGAGTTGAGGTCCTCCTCAACTGTCTCAGATACTTATATGTCTTAGAGTTGAGGTCCGCCTCAACTGTCTCAGATACTTATATGTCTCAGAGATTAGGTCCTCCTCAACTGTCTCAGATACTTATATGTCTCAGAGATTAGGTCCTCCTCAACTCAGATACTTATATGTCTCAGTGTTGACATATGTCTCAGATACTTATATGCCTCAGAGATTAGGTCCTCCTCAACTGTCTCAGATACTTATATGTCTTAGAGTTGAGGTCCTCCTCAACTCAGATACTTATTTGTCTCAGCGTTGAGGTCCTCCTCAACTGTTTCAGATACTTATATGTTTCAGAGATGAGGTCCTCCTCAACTGTCTCAGATACGTATATGTCTCAGAGATGAGGTCCTCCTCAACTGTCTCAGATACTTACATGTCTCAGCGTTGAGGTCCTCCTGAACTGTCTCAGATAGTTATATGTCTCAGAGTTGAGGTCCTCCTCAACTGTCTCAGATACTTATATGTCTCCCCATTATTGGCCTCTCTCTCCGCTGTTTCCACCAGAGTTGATCCAGACGGAGCTGCACCACGTCCAGACCCTGAAGATCATGACCAATCTCTTCCGTAAGGGGATGCTGGAGGATCTCCAGATGGACGTGGCCTTGGTGCAGAGCATGTTCCCCAGCCTGGACGAGCTCAACGAGATCCACGACCGGTTCCTCATCCAGCTTCTGGAGCGTCGCAAAGAATCGTTGGCCACGGACAGCAACAAGAACTTCGTCATCAACCGGTTGGGAGACATCCTGGTCCAGCAGGTAGGTGGTCCACCATAGTTGTCATTGTCATAGATGGTCAGAGTTTCCTCCTTCCATCTCCAGGCCTGGGTCCAACCCTCCCTTCTTCTCTTTTTTCTCCTGAGGAAGAAATGCCGTATATAATACCGTAATCTTATCTTAAATGGCAGCATTATGTAAACATTCAAAAAGATTTAACCTACTGATGCCTCAATTAATGCAATTTAATTGGTATCTATTTTTATTTCTGAAATTTACCACTCTCAGCTTATACTGGAGTCAATGTTTTCCCATTTTTTTTTTGGTGGTAAAATTAAGTGCCTCGGCTTATATTCGGGTCGGCTTATACTCGAGTATATACGGTACCTTATGATTTCACCCTTGCCTTTCCCAGTTTTCTGGCTCCAATGCTGAGCAGATGAAGAAAGCCTACTCCGAGTTCTGCAGCCGACACACCAAAGCTGTCAAAGTTTACAAAGAGCTCCTCGCCCGAGACAAGCGGTTCCAGCAGTTTATCCGGGTATTTCTTCCTTTATTTACAGTATCAGAAGTGAATTGAACAATATGCACTACGCATGTTAAAAAATTAACGAAACATTAAGAGACAATTAGAGAATGGGCCAACAATGGTTCGAATTACATTGCTGGTTGCCCTGTGAGATAATGTCTCGGAATGTGTATCAAAAAGCGAGAACAATCCGAAATAATTCCGATATACGATTCAAAACGATTTTTTGGACATGTCTAATATGCACCAAATCCATGGCTTGATAGATCTTGTTCTCATCGCTTCCCCAGAGGCTGACACGGCTTTCGGTGCTGCGGCGTCACGGCATGCAGGAATGCATCCTCCTGGTCACGCAACGCATCACCAAATACCCGGGGCTTGTTGACCGGATCCTGCAGAACTCCAAAGGTACCTGTGGATGATAGGAGATTGAGGCGGACATAGAGCAGGGGAGGAGGAATGAGTTTCCTGAGCAAGGACTATGTATTAGAGATGTGCACGAAAATTTTCCCTTCGTTTCTTTTGTGCTGTCGTTTTGCTTCGACCGTCCGTCTACACAAAAGACATTTTTGTAGGAAACGAGAGGAGACACGAAAACGAAAGCCACACAGTTATGGTGCTTGCTTATGTTTTCCTTTCGTTTCGGCCCTGTAACGATAAGCAGATACTGACAGAGGGTTGCAGTGCTTTCCCATGACAGTTGATGTGTAATAATATTAATATAAATAACGATAACTATCCTGGGACCCTAAGCTGAGTCTGAGAGGGGAGTGCTTCCTCATTACATCTGATGTGTACTAATGGATCTTAATAATAATATTAATATAAATAATGATAACTATCCTGGGACCCTAAGCTGAGTCTGCGAGGGGAGTGCTTCCTCATTACATCTGATGTGTACTAATAGGTCTTAATAATAATATTAATATTCATAATAGCTATTCTGGGACCTTAAGTTGAGTCTGAGAGAGGAGTGCTTCTCCATGACATCTGATGTGTGCCAATGGGTGTTAATAATAATAATATGAATATTAATAACAATAGCCATCCTGGGTCCCTAAGCTGCATCTGGGAGAGGAGTGCTTCCCCATGACATCTGATGTGTACTAATGGGTGTTAATAATAATAATAATAATAATAATAATAATAATAATAATAATAATAATAATAATATAAATAATAATGTGTACCAATGGGTGTTAATAATAATATTAATATTAATAATAGCTATCCTGGGACCTTAAGTTGAGTCTGAGAGGGGAGTGCTTCCCCATGACATCTGATGTGTGCCAATGGGTGTTAATAATAATAATATGAATATTAATAACAATAGCCATCCTGGGTCCCTAAGCTGCGTCTGGGAGAGGAGTGCTTCCCCATGACATCTGATGTGTACTAATGGGTGTTAATAATAATAATAATATAAATAACAATAGCTATCCTGGGACCCTAAGCTGCGTCTGGGAGAGGAGTGCTTCCCCATGACATCTGATGTGTACTAATGGGTGTTAATAATAATAATAATAATAATAATAATAATAATAATAATAATAATAATATAAATAATAATGTGTACCAATGGATGTTAATAATAATATTAATATTAATAATAGCTATCCTGGGACCTTAAGTTGAGTCTGAGAGGGGAGTGCTTCCCCATGACATCTGATGTGTGCCAATGGGTGTTAATAATAATAATAATAATAATAATAATAATAATAATAATAATGTGTACCAATGGGTGTTAATAATAATATTAATATTAATAATAGCTATCCTGGGACCTTAAGTTGAGTCTGAGAGGGGAGTGCTTCCCCATGACATCTGATGTGTGCCAATGGGTGTTAATAATAATAATATGAATATTAATAACAATAGCCATCCTGGGTCCCTAAGCTGCATCTGGGAGAGGAGTGCTTCCCCATGACATCTGATGTGTACTAATGGGTGTTAATAATAATAATAATATAAATAATAATGTGTACCAATGGGTGTTAATAATAATATTAATATTAATAATAGCTGTCCTGGGACCTTAAGTTGAGTCTGAGAGGGGAGTGCTTCCCCATGACATCTGATGTGTGCCAATGGGTGTTAATAATAATAATAATAATAATAATAATAATAATAATACTATTAATAACAATTGTACTCTGGGATGACCCAAAGGTTTTTTAAAGTTGGTGGGCTAAAAGGGGTCGAAATGCTCTCCGTGTGTGGCGATTTTCACCCCTCTTGCCCAATAAACCGAGTGTGTGTGTGTGTGTGTGGGGGGGGGGGGGGGTGAGCCTCGGAAGCCTTCCCATTGCCACCAATAGTCTGAAAATTTTCGTTTTTTCGTAAGCCAGACGAAAATTCTGTTCGTCATTTTTTTTTTTTTTTAAGTGGGAACAAATACAAAAACGAGACGACACGAATGAAACGAACAGCAGTTCCATACAAAAGCACAACACTATTGTGTAGGCGTTCGCTTTAGGTCCTAGAAAATGGTTAGAGAGGATGTAGGGAAACGAAGCTCTCGACGTGCTTTCCTTTCTTCCCAGGGAACGAAGCCGACCAGCACGACCTGAGCTCGGCGCTGACGCTGGTGAAAGACCTGATCAAGGACATCGACCAAGAGGTCCACGACTGTGAGAAGAGCTCGCGGCTGCAGGAGATCTATGGCCGGGTGGACGGGCGCACCAAGGCCTCCCTGCCCTGGGAACGGGGCTTCTTCGGCAAGGACGAGATGCTGCGGCGCAAGCTGGTCCGCGACGGCTGCATGCTCTGGAAGACGGCCACCGGGCGCTTCAAAGGTGGGTTGGGCTCCCACGGGGAGATGGAGCATTTCGCCCCAAAAACCAGTGGATCATTTCTCCAACCATCATCTCTCCGTCTCGCCCGATCTTTTGCAGATGTCCTGGTGGTCTTGATGACGGATGTGCTCATCTTCCTCCAGGAGAAGGACCAAAAGTACACTTTCCCAACCTTGGTGAGTGGCCTGAGTGAAGAGGCCCTGGGCGCCATTCGATGGCCAAGTGGGTTGCTGGCGGGGCCTACCCTTCTAACTGGCAGCAAGGGGAAAAAACAGCTTTTCGTTGTCCTCTAATTTGGACTTTTCAAAGAGGCCCTGGGTGCCATTCTATGGCTGAGTGGGTTGCTAGGAAATGAAGAGGCCCTGGGTGCCATTCTATGGCTGAGTGGGTTGCTAGGAGACGAAGTGGGTGGGGCCTACCCTTCTAACTGGCAGCAAGGGGAAAAAACAGCTTTTCGTTGTCCTCTAATTTGGACTTTTCAAAGAGGCCCTGGGTGCCATTCTATGGCTGAGTGGGTTGCTAGGAAATGAAGAGGCCCTGGGTGCCATTCTATGGCTGAGTGGGTTGCTAGGAGACGAAGTGGGTGGGGCCTACCCTTCTAACTGGCACCAAGGGGAAAAAACAGCTTTTCCTCGTCCTCTAATTTGGACTTTTTAAAGAGGCCCTGGGTGCCATTCGATGGCCGAGTAGGTTGCTAGGAGACAAAGTGGGCAGGGCCTACCCTTCTAACTGGCAGCAAGGGGAAAAAACAGCTTTTCGTTGTCCTCTAATTTGGACTTTTTAAATTGGCCCTGGGCGCCATTCGATGGCCGAGTGGGTTGCTAGGAGACGAAGTGGGTGGAGCCTACCCTTCTAACTGGCAGCAAGGGGAAAAAACAGCTTTTCGTTGTCCTCTAATTTGGACTTTTCAAAGAGGCCCTGGGTGCCATTCGATGGCTGAGTGGGTTGCTAGGAGACGAAGTGGGCGGGGCCTACCCTTCTAACTGGCAGCAAGGGGGAAAAACAGCTTTTAGTTGTCCTCTAATTTGGACTTTTTAAAGAGGCCCTGGGTGCCATTCGATGGCTGAGTGGGTTGCTAGGAGACGAAGTGGGCGGGGCCTAACCTTCTAACTGGCAGCAAGGGGAAAAAACAGCTTTTCCTCGTCCTCTAATTTGGACTTTTTAAATTGGCCCTGGGTGCCATTCGATGGCTGAGTGGGTTGCTAGGAGACGAAGTGGGCGGGGCCTAACCTTCTAACTGGCAGCAAGGGGAAAAAACAGCTTTTCCTCGTCCTCTAATTTGGACTTTTTAAATTGGCCCTGGGTGCCATTCGATGGCTGAGTGGGTTGCTAGGAGACGAAGTGGGCGGGGCCTAACCTTCTAACTGGCAGCAAGGGGAAAAAACAGCTTTTCCTCGTCCTCTAATTTGGACTTTTTAAATTGGCCCTGGGTGCCATTCGATGGCTGAGTGGGTTGCTAGGAGACGAAGTGGGCGGGGCCTACCCTTCTAACTGGCAGCAAGGGGGAAAAACAGCTTTTCGTTGTCCTCTGATTTGGACTTTTTAAAGAGGCCCTGGGTGCCATTCGATGGCTGAGTGGGTTGCTAGGAGACGAAGTGAGCGAGACCTACCCTTCTAACTAGCAGCAAGGGGGAAAAACAGTTTTTCGTTGTTCTCTGATTTGGACTTTTTAAATTGGCCCTGGGTGCCATTCGATGGCTGAGTGGGTTGCTAGGAGGCGAAGTGGGCGGGGCCTACCCTTCTAACTGGCAGCAAGGGGAAAAAACAGCTTTTCCTCATCCTCTAATTTGGACATTTTTAAAAACCTAATGTCTTTGGTGGGCAAATTTGGTGTGATTTGTTTCAGTGGTTTTGTTTTTTACTATATAGTAAAACACACATTACATTTTTATATATTTATACATTTTTATATATATACTCGAGTATAAGCCGAGGCACCTAATTTTACCACAAAAAAACTAGTATAACTCAAGTATAAGCCGAGAGCAGTAAATCTCAGAAATAGAAATAGATAATAATAAAATTATATTTTTAAATATTTACATAAAACTGCAATTTCAGATAACACTGTCGAACTCCGATTAAATCATTATTCTCAACTTCTTCAATGTCAATGTGCTTATGTATCCTAGTAATATTTATTTTATTTATTTTTATTTATTTCGTGTCAAAAGCATTGCATAATAAATAAATTTAAAATGTGACGAAATAAAGGAAATCACAAGCAGCTAAATAGTTTTAGACCAAAAGCGGGCAACAGTGACCGCATTGTCTGTAGCTTTAAACAACAACAACAACAGAGTAAAATAATAAATGTAACAATAATAATAATAAATACAGTAAAATAATAAATGTAATAAGAGAGTAAATTAATAAATGTATTAACAATAATAGAGTAAAATAATAAATGTAATAATAATAATAATATAGTAAAATAATAGATGTAATAATAGAGTAAATTAATAAATGTACAGTAGAGTCTCACTTATCCAACACTCGCTTATCCAACATTCTGGATTATCCAACACATTTTTGTAGACAATGTTTTCAATACATCATGATATTTTGGTGCTAAATCCATAAATACAGTAATTACTACATAGCATTACCATGTATTGAAGTACTTTTTCTGTCAAATTTGTTGTATAACATGAAGTTTTGGTGCTTAATTTGTAAAATCATAACCTAATTTGATGTTTAATAGGCTTTTCCTTAATGCCTCCTTATTATCCAACATATTTGCTTATACAACATTCTGCCGGCCCGTTTATGTTGGATAAGTAATAAATAATAAATGTAATAATAGAGTAAATTAATAAATGTATTAACAATAATAGAGTAAAATAATAAATGTAATAATAATAATATAGTAAAATAATAGATGTAATAATAGAGTAAATTAATAAATGTATTAACAATAATAGAGTAAAATAAGAAATGCAATTACAATAATAATATCAGAATGAAATAATAAATGCATTAATAATAATAATAAAAATAGTTTAAAATAAATGGAATACAGTAGAGTCTCACTTATCCAACGTTCTGGATTATCCAACGCATTTTTGTAGTCAATGTTTTCAATACATCGTGATATTTTGGTGTTAAATTCGTAAATACATTACTACATAACATTACTGTGTATTGAACTACCTTTTCTGTAAAATAATAAATGTAATAATAATAATAATAAATACAGTGAAATAATAGATGTAATAATAGAGTAAATTAATAAATGTATTAACAATAATAGAGTAAAATAATAAATGCAATTACAATAATAATATCAGAATGAAATAATAAATGTATTAATAATAATAAAAATAGATTAAAATACATGGAATACAGTAGAGTCTCACTTATCCAACGTTCTGGATTATCCAACGCATTTTTGTAGTCAATGTTTTCAATACATCGTGATATTTTGGTGTTAAATTCGTAAATACATTACTACATAACATTACTGTGTATTGAACTACCTTTTCTGTAAAATAATAAATGTAATAATAATAATAATAAATACAGTAAAATAATAGATGTAATAATAGAGTAAATTAATAAATGTATTAACAATAATAGAGTAAAATAATAAATGCAATTACAATAATAATATCAGAATGAAATAATAAATGTATTAATAATAATAAAAATAGATTAAAATACATGGAATACAGTAGAGTCTCACTTATCCAAGACTCACTTATCCAACGTTCTGGATTATCCAACGCATTTTTGTAGTCAATGTTTTCAATACATCGTGATATTTTGGTGTTAAATTCGTAAATACATTACTACATAACATTACTGTGTATTGAACTACCTTTTCTGTAAAATAATAAATGTAATAATAATAATAATACAGTAAAATAATAGATGTAATAATAGAGTAAATTAATAAATGTATTAACAATAATAGAGTAAAATAATAAATGCAATTACAATAATAATATCAGAATGAAATAATAAATGTATTAATAATAATAAAAATAGATTAAAATACATGGAATACAGTAGAGTCTCACTTATCCAACGTTCTGGATTATCCAACGCATTTTTGTAGTCAATGTTTTCAATACATCGTGATATTTTGGTGTTAAATTCGTAAATACATTACTACATAACATTACTGTGTATTGAACTACCTTTTCTGTAAAATAATAAATGTAATAATAATAATAATAAATACAGTAAAATAATAGATGCAATAATAGAGTAAATTAATAAATGTATTAACAATAATAGAGTAAAATAATAAATGCAATTACAATAATAATATCAGAATGAAATAATAAATGTATTAATAATAATAAAATAGATTAAAATACATGGAATACAGTAGAGTCTCACTTATCCAAGACTCACTTATCCAACGTTCTGGATTATCCAACGCATTTTTGTAGTCAATGTTTTCAATACATCGTGATATTTTGGTGTTAAATTCGTAAATACATTACTACATAACATTACTGTGTATTGAACTACCTTTTCTGTAAAATAATAAATGTAATAATAATAATAATATAGTAAAATAATAGATTTTAATAATAATAATAATAATAGTAAATAATAATAGTAAAATAATAGTAAAATAATAGATTTTAATAATAATTATTATTATTATAAATAATAATAATAAATACAGTAAAATAATAGATGTAATAATAGAGTAAATTAATAAATGTATTAACAATCATAATATCAGAATGAAATAATAAATGCATTAATAATAATAATAAAAATAGTTTAAAATAAATGGAATACAGTAGAGTCTCACTTATCCAAGACTCTCCTTATTATCCAACATATTCGCTTATCCAACGTTCTGCCGGCCCGTTTATGTTGGATAAGTGAGACTCCACTATATACTCGAGTATAAGCTGACCTGATATTGACGTTCTCCTCCTTTCCAGGACAAGCCAGCGGTCATCTCCATCCAAAACCTGATTGTCCGAGACATTGCCAACCAAGAGAAGGGCATGTTCCTCATCAGCAACACCCCTCCGGAGATGTACGAGGTCCACACGGCCTCCCGCGATGACCGCAACACTTGGATGAGGCAAATCCAGCAGGCCGTCAAGCTGTGAGTTGTCGTCGATCTTGAGTTGGGTCCAGAGATTGGAAATAGTGGCTTCCTGGTCGACCGTACCGTCGTCAGCATGGCCATTGGGTGCAAAAGGGGTTCTGTAGTCCAAATGGGTTCCAAGTACAAAAAGAGAAGGAACCGTTCTCTGAAACTGGATGGCGAAAGTCCATCACAACTGCTGAGGATGCCTGCCACAGATGTGGGTGAAACGTCAGGAGAGAATGCTTCCGGAACATGGCCATACAGCCCGGAAAACGCACAACAAACCTCCCAATTGGACGATAAGCCTATGCAGCACTGCCACCTAGTGATTGAAAGCAGTATTGCAAGATGCCTTGAACGTAAGAAAATGTAACGGCATGTTGTCGAAGGCTTTCATGGCTGTGAGTTTTCCGGGCTGTCTGGCTGTGTTCCAGAAGCTTTCAAGGCTTTCATGGCTGTGAGTTTTCCGGGCTGTCTGGCCATGTTCCAGAAGCATTCTCTCCTGACGTTTCACCCACATCTATGGCAGGCATCCTCAGAGGTTGGACGATATGCCTATGCGCCACTGCCATCTAGTGACTGAAACTGGTATTGCAAGACACCTTAAACATAAGAAAATGTAACGGCATGTTGTCGGAGGCTTTCATGGCTGTGAGTTTTCTGGGCTGTCTGGCCGTGTTCCAGAAGCATTCTCTCCTGACGTTTCACCCACATCTATGGCAGGCATCCTCAGAGGTTGGACGATAAGCCTATGCAGCACTGCCACCTAGTGATTGAAAGCAGTATTGCAAGATGCCTTGAACGTAAGAAAATGTAACGGCATGTTGTCGGAGGCTTTCATGGCTGTGAGTTTTCTGGGCTGTCTGGCCGTGTTCCAGAAGCATTCTCTCCTGACGTTTCACCCACATCTATGGCAGGCATCCTCAGAGGTTGGACGATAAGCCTATGCAACACTCCCACCTAGTGACTGAAAGCATTATTGCAAGATGCCTTGAACGTAAGAAAATGTAACGGCATGTTGTCGAAGGCTTTCATAGCTGTGAGTTTTCTGGGCTGTCTGGCCGTGTTCCAGAAGCATTCTCTCCTGACGTTTCACCCACATCTATGGCAGGCATCCTCAGAGGTTGGACGATAAGCCTATGCGCCACTGCCATCTAGTGACTGAAACTGGTATTGCAAGACGCCTTGAACATAAGAAAATGTAACGGCATGTTGTCGGAGGCTTTCATGGCTGTGAGTTTTCTGGGCTGTCTGGCTGTGTTCCAGAAGCTTTCAAGGCTTTCATGGCTGTGAGTTTTCCGGGCTGTCTGGCCGTGTTCCAGAAGCATTCTCTCCTGACGTTTCACCCACATCTATGGCAGGCATCCTCAGAGGTTGGACGATAAGCCTATGCAACACTCCCACCTAGTGACTGAAAGCATTATTGCAAGATGCCTTGAACGTAAGAAAATGTAACGGCATGTTGTCGAAGGCTTTCATGGCTGTGAGTTTTCCGGGCTGTCTGGCCATGTTCCAGAAGCATTCTCTCCTGACGTTTCACCCACATCTATGGCAGGCATCCTCAGAGGTTGGACGATAAGCCTATGCGCCACTGCCATCTAGTGACTGAAACTGGTATTGCAAGACACCTTAAACATAAGAAAATGTAACGGCATGTTGTCGAAGGCTTTCATGGCTGTGAGTTTTCTGGGCTGTCTGGCCATGTTCCAGAAGCATTCTCTCCTGACGTTTCACCCACATCTATGGCAGGCATCCTCAGAGGTTGGACGATAAGCCTATGCAACACTCTCACCTAGTGACTGAAAGCATTATTGCAAGATGCCTTGAACGTAAGAAAATGTAACGGCATGTTGTCGGAGGCTTTCATGGCTGTGAGTTTTCTGGGCTGTCTGGCTGTGTTCCAGAAGCTTTCAAGGCTTTCATGGCTGTGAGTTTTCCGGGCTGTCTGGCCATGTTCCAGAAGCATTCTCTCCTGACGTTTCACCCACATCTATGGCAGGCATCCTCAGAGGTTGGACGATAAGCCTATGCAACACTCCCACCTAGTGACTGAAAGCATTATTGCAAGATGCCTTGAACGTAAGAAAATGTAACGGCATGTTGTCGGAGGCTTTCATGGCTGTGAGTTTTCCGGGCTGTCTGGCCATGTTCCAGAAGCATTCTCTCCTGACGTTTCACCCACATCTATGGCAGGCATCCTCAGAGGTTGGACGATAAGCCTATGCGCCACTGCCATCTAGTGACTGAAACTGGTATTGCAAGACACCTTAAACATAAGAAAATGTAACGGCATGTTGTCGAAGGCTTTCATGGCTGTGAGTTTTCTGGGCTGTCTGGCCATGTTCCAGAAGCATTCTCTCCTGACGTTTCACCCACATCTATGGCAGGCATCCTCAGAGGTTGGACGATAAGCCTATGCAACACTCTCACCTAGTGACTGAAAGCATTATTGCAAGATGCCTTGAACGTAAGAAAATGTAACGGCATGTTGTCGGAGGCTTTCATGGCTGTGAGTTTTCTGGGCTGTCTGGCTGTGTTCCAGAAGCTTTCAAGGCTTTCATGGCTGTGAGTTTTCCGGGCTGTCTGGCCATGTTCCAGAAGCATTCTCTCCTGACGTTTCACCCACATCTATGGCAGGCATCCTCAGAGGTTGGACGATAAGCCTATGCAACACTCCCACCTAGTGACTGAAAGCATTATTGCAAGATGCCTTGAACGTAAGAAAATGTAACGGCATGTTGTCGGAGGCTTTCATGGCTGTGAGTTTTCCGGGCTGTCTGGCCATGTTCCAGAAGCATTCTCTCCTGACGTTTCACCCACATCTATGGCAGGCATCCTCAGAGGTTGGACGATAAGCCTATGCAACACTCCCACCTAGTGACTGAAAGCAGTATTGCAAGATGCCTTGAACGTAAGAAAATGTAACGGCATGTTGTCGAAGGCTTTCATGGCTGTGAGTTTTCCGGGCTGTCTGGCTGTGTTCCAGAAGCTTTCAAGGCTTTCATGGCTGTGAGTTTTCCGGGCTGTCTGGCCGTGTTCCAGAAGCATTCTCTCCTGACGTTTCACCCACATCTATGGCAGGCATCCTCAGAGGTTGGACGATAAGCCTATGCGCCACTGCCATCTAGTGACTGAAACTGGTATTGCAAGACACCTTAAACATAAGAAAATGGAATAGCCTCTGTGATACCTACAAGGATTTTACCCATAATGTTACTTCCACTCCCCTCGCCGGACTGGAGTGTTCATCCTTTCCAGCCCAAAGCCCATGTGTATGGGGATGATGGGTGTTGCAACTCTCAAACTGAGAAGGAGGCGGGTTTGGATGGACAAGCTGGAAGCTCAAATCGATTTCTTTTGCCCGCTTCTTCCAGATGCCCCGACCGAGTGGATTTCCCCCTCATCGAGACAGAAAATGAAGCTTCCCTGCGGAAACTGAAAGGTAAGTGGATTGCCGTTTGGTGAGAAGACTTTGTAAAATTTCAGATCCCGGGATGCTACCATTCTCTGTCTTCTCCCAGATAAGATCCAACAGCATGACCGGGAAATTGCAGAACTCCTGGAGCAGAAGGTGGGCTTCTTTGCTGAGCTGGTGGCTCTCCAGAGCGGCACCGAGGACGGACCCCCGACGGGCGCGAACCCTCGCTCGCTTTTCCGCACGGAATCGTCGGATGCGCCGCACGCCGAGAAGCTCATCCAGGAGGCGGTCAAGGAAGGTAGGAGGACAAACACTCTATGGCTTTATGGCGGAATCCAAATCCGTTCACCACAACAATGCCATCTTTTGCCTTATTATAGTGAAGGCCGCCTTGGGAAGAATATAAACACATGTATAATAATAATAATAATAATAATAATAATAATAATAATAATAATTATTATTATTATTATTATTATCCCCGCGCAGGTGCCACCTTGATGTGGTGGGGGGAGGGCTTAAGTGCTCCAATGATATATAGGCTATATCTGCCTAGAAGATCAGAAAAACAAGAAAATTCATGACCATTCATCACTCACTGCACCCTCGCAGTGATGTTGACCGGCTATATCTGCCTAGAAGATCAGGGGGCAGAGGACTCTTACAAATAAAACAAGCAGTCAAAGAAGAAGAACATGCCCTGGCAGAATATGGAAAGCAAAGTGAAGAACCTGCTTGGATTGAAGTCAAAAATCAGAAACTCCTCAAAGCACAGCAGACAAAAAACCAGTACAAGAAAACCGCACTACAAACTAGAGCTTACAAGTCAAACAAGCAGTCAAAGAAGAAGAACATGCCCTGGCAGAATATGTAAAGCAAAGTGAAGAACCTGCTTGGATTGAAGTCAAAAATCAGAAACTCCTCAAAGCACAGCAGACAAAAAACCAGTACAAGAAAACCGCACTACAAACTAGAGCTTACAAGTCAAACAAGCAGTCAAAGAAGAAGAACATGCCCTGGCAGAATATGTAAAGCAAAGTGAAGAACCTGCTTTGATTGAAGTCAAAAATCAGAAACTCCTCAAAGCACAGCAGACAAAACACCCGTACAAGAAAACCGCACTACAAACTAGAGCTGACAGCTGGCACCACAAAACATTGCATGGAAAGTTCCTTGACAAAATTGAAGGAAAAGCTGATGAGGAGAAGACCTGGCTCTGGCTCACAAATGGGACCCTGAAGAAGGAGACAGAAGGCCTGATCCTTGCAGCCCAGGAGCAAGACATCAGGACAAAGGCCATTCAGGCCAAGATCGAAAAATCAGCTGATGACCCAAAATGCAGACTGTGCAAGGAAACCGACGAAACCATGGATCCTATCCTCAGGTGCTGTAAGAAAATCGCACAGACAGACTACAAACAGAGGCACAACTCTGTGGCCCAAATGATTCATTGGAACTTATGCCTCAAGGACCACCTCCCAGCAGCAAAGAACTGGTGGGATCACAAACCTGCCAAAGTATTGGAAAATGAGCACGCAAAGATACTGTGGGACTTCCGGATCCAGACTGACAAAGTTCTGGAACACAACACACCAGACATCTCAGTTGTGGAGAAGAAAAAGGTTTGGATCATTGATGTCGCCATCCCAGGTGACAGTCGCATTGACGAAAAACAACAGGAAAAACTCAGCCGTTATCAGGACCTCAAGATTGAACTTCAAAGACTCTGGCAGAAACCAGTACAGGTGGTCCCGGTGGTGATGGGCACACTGGGTGCCGTGCCAAAAGATCTCAGCCGGCATTTGGAAACAATAGACATTGACAAAATTACGATTGCCAACTGCAAAAGGCCACCTGACTAGGATCTGCAGCAGCATCCGAAAATACATCACACAGTCCTAGATACTTGGGAAGTGTTCGACTTGTGGTTTTGTGATACGAAATCCAGCATTGTATAACAAGAGTGATTTTAACTGACTTGTGAATTCTATTTTAATTTTTATATGTTGTAGACATATAAAATTGAATTGCATTAAAAATGGTTGCTTTGGATCTCAATCAAGGGAGAAAAGTAGTAGAAGGGCAATAACAATAGTATTTTCTTCTCACAGTGGAGCTTCTCAAAGACCTCTTTTTGGGACCCAATTGGGACCGGGACCAAAACCACGCTCCGAATGGCTGCTCCAGCCCCAACCCCAATAACGCCGCAAGTACGATGCCTCTCTCCTTTTGGGATTGTCTTTGCAAGTTTGTCTGGGTTTTATTGGGAGAAATGTAAATATATGGGATCCCTTAAACCGCTGAGCTGCTGAACTTGCTGGCCGAAAGGTCGGTGGTTTGAATTTGGGGAGCGGGGTGAGCTCCCACTGTTAGCCCCAGCTTCTACCAACCTAGCAGTTCGAAAACATGCAAATGTGAGTCGATCAATAGGTACGGCTCCGGCAGGAAGGTAGGGACCTAGAAAATGAGAAGTGGAAGGAATGCCTTCTTATCTTTTTTTTTCCCTACAGACGGGGAAACCGGGAACGTAAATGGCTCACTTGAATTCCCAAGGGCTGAGTCCGAGTCAAACCAACGGGTAAGTATCTCCAAAGTACGATGGCTCCAAGATGATTCTGTCATCTTGGGCCGGGCTTTGCATAACAGACTAAATAGCTGAGCTGCAGAAAAAATCCTGCTGTTTGAAAGATTAACACTTTGAGCTTGGGTCGGGGTGAGCACCCGCCGTTAGCCCTAGCTCACCTGCGACCCGGGTCAGTTTGTGCTTGGGTTGCTTTTGACCGAGTTTTCTTGTGCTTCTGATTTAGGATGGGAATGGAAACCAGTTGAATCAGAAAGGACCCCAAGAGGTGAGTGGGCGAGAAAGGTGAATCAAACAACATTATATTATATTATATTATATTATATTATATTATATTATATTATATTATATTATATTATATTATTATAATATATATATACAACATAATATTAGGCTGACCTTCACTGGCACCCCAAATCTGCCAGATGCTAGAAATGCATTATAGTTTTCTTCTCTTCCGCAGGAAATATTGCAGCGGCTCCGAAACCTCTATTCTCTGCTGCACGGCCTTCAGGTCAGTTTGCTTTGAAATATATTGGGAGACTTTTTTGCACAATGCTGGGAAATAATTATTTACAGCAGGCCCTTGGAGGATGCATTGCTTGGAGGATGGCTTTCATGGCCGGAAGCCCTGGGTTGCTCTCTGGCCAAGTTCCAGAAGCATTCTCTCCTGACGTTTCGCCCACATCCATGCCAGGAATTTATTTATTTATTTTATTACGGCATTTGTATCCCGCCCTTCTCACCTGAGGGGGAACTCAGTGCGGCTTACAATAAAAGCGCATATATAAAAATAATACGATACATTGCAATTCAATCAAAATTAATTACATTAGACATTCATAAAAAATACACTTATAAATATACAGATTGGCGCGTTCAGAGTCACTAAATAGCCTTGCAGCTTCAAAGCCTGGCTGTTTCCTGCCTGGGGGAATCCTTTGTTGGGAGGTGTTAGCTGGAATGGATTGTTTCCTGTCTGGAATTGCCCATCAAAAACCCACTGAACTCAAAGTGAACTTGTTCTCAAAGTTTGGTGCGTTGCCGCGACGCCACAACCCTTTTATATATATAGATAAGGAATAAAGTCCAGAGTGGGAGAAAGAACTTTTGTCTGTTGGAGGCAAGTGAGAATGTTGCCATTGGCCACCTTGATGAGCGCTGAATAGCCTTGCAGCTCCAAAGCCTGGCTGTTTCCTGCCTGGGGGAATCCTTTGTTGGGAGGTGTTAGCTGGAATTGATTGTTTCCTGTCTGGAATTGCCCATCAAAAACCCACTGAACTCAAAGTGAGCTTGTTCTCAAAGTTTGGTGCGTTGCTGCGACGCCACAACCCTTTTATATATATAGATAAGGAATAAAGCCCAGAGTGGGAGAAAAAAAACTCTTGTCTGTTGGAGGCAAGTGAGAATGTGAGAATTAGCACTGAATAGCCTTGCAACTTCAAAGCATGGCTGCTTCCTGCCTGGGGGAATCCTTTGTTGGGAGGTGTTAGCTGGAACGGATTGTTTTCTGTCTGGAATTCTCCTGTTTTCTGAGAATGACCTCTGGGGTCTATCCCAATGCCAGGGAGTCGTCGCCAACCAGGACACGCTCTTAGAGGTGCATTTCCAAGAGGCCAGCGAGCGGCGCGAGCGGTTGAGCCGGACCAACTCCCGCAAGGAGGGCTCCTCAACTGCCTCCTCGCAAGCCACGGACCTCTCGCTGCTGCAGAAGCAGCACACCCTCCTCCAGGAGGAGCTGAGCCGATGCCGGCAGTTGTGCCAAGAGAAGAGCCAAGAGGTGGTGGCGCTGGAGGCCCGGCTGCGGGAGAGCGAGGCCGAGAGGGCCCGGCAAGAGCGGGAGGCCGACGAGGCACGGCGGCAACTGGCCACCCTCCGGCAACCCCTCGAGGCCATGGCGTGGGTCCGGAAGGGCGCCGAGCCCCGGAGGCGCAGCCTGCCCGCTGGCGATGCTCTGTACCAAAGCTTCACCCCACCGCCGGTAAGGAACCTTTCTCTCTGGGGAGCAGACTAGATGGCCTTTGGGGGTCCCTTCCATATCTATGAAACTTTTTCCTTCGCTGGAAATCTTTGCACCAAGCTGCAATAAATCTCACCAACCAGACTGTTGAGAGTCCAAACCCCGGGTCAGGTTGAGCTCCTGACCTTCAGCCCAGCAACTCCTTCCCCACAAAATTCTGCCGCTTGCGTCCTCAATCAGCCGGTCACCCCTTCCCACAGCTGCGCATCGTCGCCAAAATGCTGTGTTGAGGACGCAAGCGGCAGAGTTTTGGCACTTATCATAGCCAGGAATGAGCTTGGCAACTCCTTCCCCACAAAACTCTGCCGCTTGTGTCCTCAATCAGCCGGTCACCCTTCCCACAGCTGCGCATGGTCGCCAAAACGCTGCGTTGAGGATGCAAGCGGCAGAGATTTGGCACTTATCATAGCAATGGATGAGCTTGGCAACTCCTTCCCCACAAAACTCTGCCGCTTGTGTCCTCAATCAGCCGGTCACCCCTTCCCACAGCTGCACATGGTCGCCAAAATTTCCCAATCAGAAACAGGGAAAAAATTTTCTCGAGTCCCTGTTTGGGCGCCAAAAGTGTTGAGGCCCAGCCCCCCAATATCTCCAGTCTCTTCATTTCCCAATCAGAAACTAGAAACAAGGAAATTAAAATTCAGTTGTTTAATTCTGCAAAAAAATACGAGTTGCTCAGGGTTGTAATAATGTTGAGGCCCAGGGACCCAATATCTCTAGTCTCTTTATTTCCCAATCAGAAACCAGAAACAAGGAGAGTAAAATTCAATTGTTCAATTCTGCAAAAATTGAGGATGCAAGCGGCAGAGTTTTGGCACTTATCGTAGCAATGAATGAGCTTGGCAACTCTTTCCCCACAAAACTCTGCCGCTTGTGTCCTCAACCAGCCGGTCACCCCTTCCTGCAGCTGCGCATCGTCGCCAAAACACTGTGTTGAGGATGCAAGCGGCAGAGTTTTGGCACTTTTCACAGCGAGGAATTAGCTTGGCAACTCTTTCCTGACAAAACTCTGCCGCTTGTGTCCTCAACGCAGTGTTTTGGCGACGACACGCAGGCACGGAAAGGGGTGACCGGCCAGTTGAGGACGCAAGCGGCAGAGTTTTGGCACTTTTCATAGCAATGAATGAGCTTGGCAACTCCTTCCCGACAAAACTCTGCCACTTGCGTCCTCAACGCAGTGTTTTGGCGACGATGCGCAGCTGTGGGCAGGGGTGACCAGCTGGTTGAGGACGCAAGCAGCAGTTTTGGCACTTATCATAGCAATGAATGAGCTTGGCAACTCCTTCCCCACAAAACTCTGCCGCTTGTGTCCTCAACGCAGTGTTTTGGCAATGATGCTGGTTGAGGACGCAAGCGGCAGAGTTTTGTAGGGAAGGAGTTGCCAAGCTCATTCATTGCTATGATAAGTGCCTAGATTTGAATGGCGACAATGTTGAGAAGTGGTATTTGGCCTCTTGGGTTCTCTGTGGTTCCTGAACCTGCTTTGTTTCCGACCACAGGCCCGATCCGGCGATGTCCTCTCCCCCGGCTGCCACTCGGTGCATCGGACTTTTGCCGCCTGCCAGCGCGATGAGGCGGCGTACCATGGGGTGCCCCTCCGGCTGCAGGAGGGTGACCCGGAGCTGGAGGCGCTTTCGGAGGAAGAGGGTCTGATCCACCCGCACTCGCCCCCTCCCAGCCCACGAGGTGGGTCACAAAGCCCCTCTTGTTTGCTGTGCACTATGTTGGAGGTTGTAGATATAAATAAATAGAAGCTTTACCACTGTTTCTGAACCAATTTGTCTTATAAATAATCAAGCTTTGGAGAGTTGGCAGCTATTTCCTTCCCAACTGTTTCCAGTCAGGGCTCTCTTCACTCTCCGAGGTGAACGTGGCAGTTAAAACTGTTTGTCTCAGCACTAAGAGACACTAGCCAATCGGAATTCTGGCTCCTGGCTGGCTCAGCCAATCAGGCTTCAGAGAGTTGGCAGCCATTTCCTTCCCGACTGTTTCCAGTCAGCACTCTCTTCACTCTCCAAGGTGAACGTGGCAGTTAAAACCGTTTGTCTGAGCACTAAGTCAGAGACACTAGCCAATCCGAATTCTGGCTCCTGGCTGGCTCAGCCAATTAGGCTTCGGAGAGTTGGCAACTATTTCCTTCCCGACTGTTTCCAGTCAGCACTCTCTTCACTCTCCGAGGTGAACATGGCAGTTAAAACCGTTTGTTTCAGCTCTAAGTCAGAGACACTAGCCAATCGGAATTCTGGCTCCAGGCTGGCTCAGCCAATCAGGCTTCGGAGAGTTGGCAGCCATTTCCTTCCTGACTGTT
This sequence comes from Anolis carolinensis, assembly GCF_035594765.1. Taxonomy (NCBI): domain Eukaryota; kingdom Metazoa; phylum Chordata; class Lepidosauria; order Squamata; family Anolidae; genus Anolis; species Anolis carolinensis. The sequence continues at coordinate 3,842,958 of NW_026943825.1, forward strand.
TCCAGTCAGCGCTCTCTTCACTCTCTGAGGTGAAAATGGCAGTGAAAACCATTTGTCTCAGCACTAAGCCAGAGACACTAGCCAATCAGAGTTCTGGCTCCTGGCTGGCTCAGCCAATCAGGCTTCGGAGAGTGGGCAGCCATTTCCTTCCTGACTGTTTCCAGTCAGCACTCTCTTCACTCTCCAAGGTGAAAATGGCAGTTAAAACCATTCCAGTCAGCATTCTCTTCTTCTAGCTGGCTCAGCCAATCAGCTGCCGATACATGCCTTTCCATTACATCATGGTGTCTTTTTACAAATCCCCACACACAAATCTTGTTGTGTATCAAACAACAACAAAAACAACAACAGTCCTAAACACTTGGGAAGTGTTTGATTATGTGATACGAAATCCAGCATTTACCGTAATAATAATAACAATAATAATTGCCAAAGTGTTCTGATGGAATATACAGTATGTCTCGTTTGCTGTGTCAACAACAACAACAACAACAATAATAATAACTTTTCTCCCCAGATTTCCTAAGGATGCAGGACATTCCCGAGGAATCCGAAAATGCCCCGGATCCAAACGTCGGCGACAGCGGTTCTTTGGACAGCTAGAGGCCGAAAACGTTGCAAAAGTGATGGGATTTGTAGTCCAACCTGAACTCACGTTGCTGCATTTGGGAGACTTAGAAAGAACACACCAAACATCCATGACGGATGCAGAGTTCGAATCCTCCTTTTTTCTTTCTTTCGTTCCCTTTTTCTTTTCTTTTTTTGTGGTCGTGACTCTCCTTTCCCTAGGATATTTATTTTTTTGTTTTGGGGGGTGGATTATGACGGATACGGTTTTTAAAATTAATTTTTGTTATTTTGTTTTATAAGAAACGGGTTGGGTGGAAGGATTCGAACTCGGGACCAGCGCTTGGATTGCCCCGATTTTAACCCTGCGAAAGACACGCCGAAATCCAATTATTAAATTGCAGGAAATATTTTTATTTTATGGGACTTGTAGTCCAACCCGTCTGGCTTGCGAAAAATGGGATTTGTAGTCCGCCCCGTTTGAATCCCTTTAGTATCCGCTCCGGGTTTTAGTCCGAACTTTAATAAAGTCATTCTGGGATGGAGAAAGCATCCTTTTGGAGTCGTTTTTTAAAAAAATAATAAAGTTCGGACTAAAAGAAGTAGCCTATTTCCCTCGGAAATAAATAAAATCCCAGTTTTTAAATCTTCAGTTCGGTCTTGAAAGAAATAATAATTAAAAAAATGAATTTGGCGTGCTCTGTCCAAGAGGAGAAAGGACTTTTGTTTCTGTTTTTAAATTAATGCACGAAGAAGATTTTTTTTTTTTAAACTGTCTATATCTGTATATATATATATCTGAAGAGGACAAATGGTCTTATTGTTTCTTGTCGGTTTAATTTGTAAAAAGGAGGGGAAAAGAAGAAGCTCAATAAAGATGTGGGAAAATCAAGCAAGGACGTGTCTGTTGAACTGAGTCTTTGGTTGAGTGGAAAATAATAATAATAATAATAATAATAATAATAATAATAATAATAATAAATTAAGTATATACTCAAGTATAAATTCAGCATATCTATCTTGTTTGCTGTGTCATACAATAATAATAATAATAATAATAATTATTATTATTATTATTCTTATTATTATTATTCAAAAATCAGAAACTCCTCAAAGCACAGCAGACAAAAAACCAGTACAAGAAAACCGCACTACAAACTAGAGCTGACAGCCGGCACAACAAAACATTGCACGGAAAGTTCCTTGACAAAATTGAAGGAAAAGCTGATAAGGAGAAGACCTGGCTCTGGCTCACGAATGGGACCCTGAAGAAGGAGACAGAAGGCCTGATCCTTGCAGCCCAGGAGCAAGACATCAGGACAAAGGCAATTAATAATAATAATAATAATAATAATAATAATAGAAGACCTGGCTCTGGCTCACGAATGGGACCCTGAAGAAGGAGACAGAAGGCCTGATCCTTGCAGCCCAGGAGCAAGACATCAGGACAAAGGCCATTCAGGCCAAGATTGAAAAATCAGCTGATGACCCAAAATGCAGACTGTGCAAGGAAGCTGACGAATCCATTGATCATATCCTCAGCTGCTGTAAGAAAATCGCACAGACAGACTACAAACAGAGGCACAACTATGTGGCCCAAACGATTCATTGGAACTTATGCCTCAAGTACCACCTCCTTGCAGTAAAGAACTGCAAAAGTCTTGGAAAATGAGCACGCAAAGATACTGTGGGACTTCCGAATCCAGACTGACAAAGTTCTGGAACACAACACACCAGACATCACAGTTGTGGAAAAGAACAAGGTTTGGATCATGGATGTTGCCATCCCAGGTGACAGTCGCATTGAAGAAAAACAACAGGAAAAACTCAGCCGCTCTCAGGACCTCAAGATTGAACTTCAAAGACTCTGGCAGAAACCAGTGCAGGTGGTCCCGGTGGTGATGGGCACACTGGGTGCCGTGCCAAAAGATCTCAGCCGGCATTTGGAAACAATAGACATTGACAAAATCACGATCTGCCAACTGCAAAAGGCCACCCTGCTGGGATCTGCACACATCATCCGAAAATACATCACACAGTCCTAGACACTTGGGAAGTGTTCGACTTGTGATTTTGTGATACGAAATCCAGCATGTCTATCTTGTTTGCTGTGTCATAAAATAATAATAATAATAATAATAATAATAATAATAATAATAATAATAATAATAATAATAATAATGGGTTTCTGTGAATCCTTCGGGCTGTATGGCTATGTTCCAAAGAGGTGGGAAAATAAAACAAGGATGTGTCTGTTTAACTGAGTCTTTGGAAAAGTGGAAAATAATAATAATAATAATAACAACAACAACAACATCACACAGTCCTAGTCACTTGGGAAGTGTTCGACTTGTGATTTTGTGATACGAAATCCAGCACATCTATCTTGTTTGCTGTGTCATACAATAATAATAATAATAATAATAATAACAATAATAATAATAATAGACACTTGGGAAGTGTTCGACTTGTGATTTTGTGATATGAACTCCAGCATATTTATCTTGTTTGCTGTGTCATACAATAATAATAATAATAATAATAATAATAATAATAATAATATACATCACACAGTCCTAGACACTTGGGAGTGTTCGACTTGTGATTTTGTGATACGAAACCCAGCATATTTATCTTGTTTGCTGTGTAATAATAATAATAATAACAATAATAATAATAATAATAATAATAATAATAATAATAATAATAATAATATACATCGCACAGTCCTAGACACTTGGGAAGTGTTTGACTTGTGATTTTGTGATACGAAATCCAGCATATTTATCTTGTTTGCTGTGTAATAATAATAATAATAATAATAATAATAATAATATACATCACACAGTCCTAGACACTTGGGAGGTGTTCGACTTGTGATTTTGTGATATGAAATCCAGCATATTTATCTTGTTTGCTGTGTCATAATAATAATAATAATAATAATAATAATAATAATAATAATAATAATAATAATAATATATCACACAGTCCTAGACACTTGGGAAGTGTTCGACTTGTGATTTTGTGATACGAAACCCAGCATATCTATCTTGGCGGTGATGGCATGATCGTCGGCATAGAGGAAACTCTCTGTCCTGTCTGGCACTGGCTGGTCATTTGTGTAAACAAGCTGAACATGAGCCAAAGGTGTGATGCGGCGGCTTAAAAAGCCAATGCGATTGGTCCCAACAGAAAGGAGCCTAGTGTGTCCAAATCTAGGCAAGCAATAGCCCCATTCTGCTTTGTTTAAACCTCACTGGGTGTTGCCATGCATGATATTACAAAAATGCTAAGAAAGGAATCCTTCTGGTCCCATGTATTATTCCTATGGGATGCTCCATAGAGAATCACAAACCTCAAGACTACATTTCCCAGTAGGCTCAGCGGCAGGAAGCGGAAGTGACGCATTCCCGGAAAAAAGGGGCGGGCTTCTGGTGAGGCTCTTAGTGCTGACGTCCTTTTCCGTTCTGTTGGCAGCAAGAGGAAGAAGGTAGGAAAAGGTCCTGCTTTGGGGTTTATTTTATTTGGGAATCAGGCAATAATAATAATTAATAATAATAGTAAAACTTTGTTTCTAGACCGCCCTCTCTCCCCAAAGGAGCCTCTTAGGTATGAAGCAGCCAGGCTTCGAAGCTGCAAGGCTATTCAATGGTATTCAAGTTGGCCAACAATGGAGTCCCCTAGGTATGAATCAGCCAGGCTTTGGAGCTGCAAGGCTATTCAATGGTATTCAAGTTGGCCAACAATGGAGTCCCCTAGGTATGAATCAGCCAGGCTTTGGAGCTGCAAGGCTATTCAATGGTATTCAAGTTGGCCAACAATGGAGTCCCCTAGGTATGAATCAGCCAGGCTTTGGAGCTGCAAGGCTTTTCAATGGTATTCAAGTTGGCCAACAATGGAGTCCCCTAGGTATGAAGCAGCCAGGCTTTGGAGCTGCAAGGCTATTCAATGGTATTCAAGTTGGCCAACAATGGAGTCCCCTAGGTATGAATCAGCCAGGCTTTGGAGCTGCAAGGCTATTCAATGGTATTCAAGTTGGCCAACAATGGAGTCCCCTAGGTATGAATCAGCCAGGCTTTGGAGCTGCAAGGCTTTTCAATGGTATTCAAGTTGGCCAACAATGGAGTCCCCTAGGTATGAATCAGCCAGGCTTTGGAGCTGCAAGGCTTTTCAATGGTATTCAAGTTGGCCAACAATGGAGTCCCCTAGGTATGAATCAGCCAGGCTTTGGAGCTGCAAGGCTTTTCAATGGTATTCAAGTTGGCCAACAATGGAGTCCCCTAGGTAGGAAGCAGCCAGGCTTCGAAGCTGCAAGGCTATTCAATGGTATTCAAGTTGGCCAACAATGGAGTCCCCTAGGTATGAATCAGCCAGGCTTTGGAGCTGCAAGGCTTTTCAATGGTATTCAAGTTGGCCAACAATGGAGTCCCCTAGGTAGGAAGCAGCCAGGCTTCGAAGCTGCAAGGCTATTCAATGGTATTCAAGTTGGCCAACAATGGAGTCCCCTAGGTATGAATCAGCCAGGCTTTGGAGCTGCAAGGCTTTTCAATGGTATTCAAGTTGGCCAACAATGGAGTCCCCTAGGTAGGAAGCAGCCAGGCTTCGAAGCTGCAAGGCTATTCAATGGTATTCAAGTTGGCCAACAATGGAGTCCCCTAGGTATGAATCAGCCAGGCTTTGGAGCTGCAAGGCTATTCAATGGTATTCAAGTTGGCCAACAATGGAGTCCCCTAGGTATGAATCAGCCAGGCTTTGGAGCTGCAAGGCTTTTCAATGGTATTCAAGTTGGCCAACAATGGAGTCCCCTAGGTATGAATCAGCCAGGCTTTGGAGCTGCAAGGCTTTTCAATGGTATTCAAGTTGGCCAACAATGGAGTCCCCTAGGTAGGAAGCAGCCAGGCTTCGAAGCTGCAAGGCTATTCAATGGTATTCAAGTTGGCCAACAATGGAGTCCCCTAGGTATGAATCAGCCAGGCTTTGGAGCTGCAAGGCTTTTCAATGGTATTCAAGTTGGCCAACAATGGAGTCCCCTAGGTATGAATCAGCCAGGCTTTGGAGCTGCAAGGCTTTTCAATGGTATTCAAGTTGGCCAACAATGGAGTCCCCTAGGTAGGAAGCAGCCAGGCTTCGAAGCTGCAAGGCTATTCAATGGTATTCAAGTTGGCCAACAATGGAGTCCCCTAGGTATGAATCAGCCAGGCTTTGGAGCTGCAAGGCTTTTCAATGGTATTCAAGTTGGCCAACAATGGAGTCCCCTAGGTATGAATCAGCCAGGCTTTGGAGCTGCAAGGCTTTTCAATGGTATTCAAGTTGGCCAACAATGGAGTCCCCTAGGTAGGAAGCAGCCAGGCTTCGAAGCTGCAAGGCTATTCAATGGTATTCAAGTTGGCCAACAATGGAGTCCCCTAGGTATGAATCAGCCAGGCTTTGGAGCTGCAAGGCTTTTCAATGGTATTCAAGTTGGCCAACAATGGAGTCCCCTAGGTATGAATCAGCCAGGCTTTGGAGCTGCAAGGCTTTTCAATGGTATTCAAGTTGGCCAACAATGGAGTCCCCTAGGTATGAATCAGCCAGGCTTTGGAGCTGCAAGGCTTTTCAATGGTATTCAAGTTGGCCAACAATGGAGTCCCCTAGGTAGGAAGCAGCCAGGCTTCGAAGCTGCAAGGCTATTCAATGGTATTCAAGTTGGCCAACAATGGAGTCCCCTAGGTATGAATCAGCCAGGCTTTGGAGCTGCAAGGCTTTTCAATGGTATTCAAGTTGGCCAACAATGGAGTCCCCTAGGTATGAATCAGCCAGGCTTTGGAGCTGCAAGGCTTTTCAATGGTATTCAAGTTGGCCAACAATGGAGTCCCCTAGGTAGGAAGCAGCCAGGCTTCGAAGCTGCAAGGCTTTTCAATGGTATTCAAGTTGGCCAACAATGGGGTCCCCTAGGTAGGAAGCAGACAGGCTTTGAAGCTGCAAGGCTACTCAGTGGTATTCAAGTTGGCCAACAATGGAGTCCCCTAGGTAGGAAGCAGCCAGGCTTCGAAGCTGCAAGGCTATTCAATGGTATTCAAGTTGGCCAACGATGGAGTGCCCTAGTTATGAAGCAGCCAGGCTTTGAAGCTGCAAGGCTATTCAATGGTATTCAAGTTGGCCAACAATGGGGTCCCCTAGGTACGAAGCAACCAGGCTTCGAAGCTGCAAGGCTATTCAATGGTATTCAAGCTGGCCAACAATGGAGTCCCCTAGGTATGAATCAGCCAGGCTTTGGAGCTGCAAGGCTATTCAATGGTATTCAAGTTGGCCAACAATGGGGTCCCCTAGGTATGAATCAGCCAGGCTTCGAAGCTGCAAGGCTATTCAATGGTATTCAAGTTGGCCAACAATGGAGTCCCCTAGGTATGAATCAGCCAGGCTTTGGAGCTGCAAGGCTTTTCAATGGTATTCAAGTTGGCCAACAATGGAGTCCCCTAGGTAGGAAGCAGCCAGGCTTCGAAGCTGCAAGGCTATTCAATGGTATTCAAGTTGGCCAACAATGGAGTCCCCTAGGTATGAATCAGCCAGGCTTTGGAGCTGCAAGGCTTTTCAATGGTATTCAAGTTGGCCAACAATGGAGTCCCCTAGGTATGAATCAGCCAGGCTTTGGAGCTGCAAGGCTTTTCAATGGTATTCAAGTTGGCCAACAATGGAGTCCCCTAGGTAGGAATCAGCCAGGCTTTGGAGCTGCAAGGCTTTTCAATGGTATTCAAGTTGGCCAACAATGGAGTCCCCTAGGTAGGAAGCAGCCAGGCTTCGAAGCTGCAAGGCTATTCAATGGTATTCAAGTTGGCCAACAATGGAGTCCCCTAGGTATGAATCAGCCAGGCTTTGGAGCTGCAAGGCTTTTCAATGGTATTCAAGTTGGCCAACAATGGAGTCCCCTAGGTATGAATCAGCCAGGCTTTGGAGCTGCAAGGCTTTTCAATGGTATTCAAGTTGGCCAACAATGGAGTCCCCTAGGTAGGAAGCAGCCAGGCTTCGAAGCTGCAAGGCTATTCAATGGTATTCAAGTTGGCCAACAATGGAGTCCCCTAGGTATGAATCAGCCAGGCTTTGGAGCTGCAAGGCTTTTCAATGGTATTCAAGTTGGCCAACAATGGAGTCCCCTAGGTATGAATCAGCCAGGCTTTGGAGCTGCAAGGCTTTTCAATGGTATTCAAGTTGGCCAACAATGGAGTCCCCTAGGTAGGAAGCAGCCAGGCTTCGAAGCTGCAAGGCTATTCAATGGTATTCAAGTTGGCCAACAATGGAGTCCCCTAGGTATGAATCAGCCAGGCTTTGGAGCTGCAAGGCTTTTCAATGGTATTCAAGTTGGCCAACAATGGAGTCCCCTAGGTATGAATCAGCCAGGCTTTGGAGCTGCAAGGCTTTTCAATGGTATTCAAGTTGGCCAACAATGGAGTCCCCTAGGTATGAATCAGCCAGGCTTTGGAGCTGCAAGGCTTTTCAATGGTATTCAAGTTGGCCAACAATGGAGTCCCCTAGGTAGGAAGCAGCCAGGCTTCGGAGCTGCAAGGCTATTCAATGGTATTCAAGTTGGCCAACAATGGAGTCCCCTAGGTATGAATCAGCCAGGCTTTGGAGCTGCAAGGCTTTTCAATGGTATTCAAGTTGGCCAACAATGGAGTCCCCTAGGTATGAATCAGCCAGGCTTTGGAGCTGCAAGGCTTTTCAATGGTATTCAAGTTGGCCAACAATGGAGTCCCCTAGGTAGGAAGCAGCCAGGCTTCGAAGCTGCAAGGCTTTTCAATGGTATTCAAGTTGGCCAACAATGGGGTCCCCTAGGTAGGAAGCAGACAGGCTTTGAAGCTGCAAGGCTACTCAGTGGTATTCAAGTTGGCCAACAATGGAGTCCCCTAGGTAGGAAGCAGCCAGGCTTCGAAGCTGCAAGGCTATTCAATGGTATTCAAGTTGGCCAACGATGGAGTGCCCTAGTTATGAAGCAGCCAGGCTTTGAAGCTGCAAGGCTATTCAATGGTATTCAAGTTGGCCAACAATGGGGTCCCCTAGGTACGAAGCAACCAGGCTTCGAAGCTGCAAGGCTATTCAATGGTATTCAAGCTGGCCAACAATGGAGTCCCCTAGGTATGAAGCAGCCAGGCTTTGAAGCTGCAAGGCTATTCAATGGTATTCATCCTGGCCAACAATCAAGTCCCTTAGGTACACATTATTACACTAATTTAACTGTAAAAAAAGTTTTTTAAAAATGAAATTAAATAATTCTGTCCTTCTCTCTCTCTGTCTCTTGGCATTTGGTTCTTCTTTCCTCTTGTCCAGATGAAGCTGCTTTTCCTTGCCCTTTGGGCCGTCTTTGCTGCCGTCCGCGCGGAGGAAGGTGCCCGGCTCCTGGCCTCCAAATCTCTGCTCAACCGATACGCCGTCGAAGGGCGGGATCTGACCCTGCAGTACAATATCTACAATGTTGGCTCAAGGTGAAAATTAGAGGGAGTTCCAAAAGACCCGTTCCCTCCTGAAAAGATGTTGTTAAGACTACTGTCCAACCCATTTCTAAGACCACTCCTTTTAATAATAATAATAATAATAATAATAATAATAATAATAATAATAATAATAATAATAATACATCACACAGTCCTAGACACTTGGGAAGTGTTCGACTTGTGATTTTGTGATACGAAATCCAGCATATCTATCTTGTTTGCTGTGTCATACAATAAATAATAATAATAGTAATAATAATAATAATAATAGTGTTCGACTTGTGATTTTGTGATACGAAATCCAGCATATCTATCTTGTTTGCTGTGTCATACAATAAATAATAATAATAATAATAATAATAATAATAATAATAATAATAATAATACATCACACAGTCCTAAACACCTGGGAAGTGTTCGACTTGTGATTTTGTGATACGAAATCCAGCATGTCTATCTCGTTTGCTGTGTCATACAATAATAATAGTAATAATAATAATAATAATACTGTGGGACTTCCGAATCCAGACTGACAAAGTTCTGGAACACAACACACCAGACATCACAGTTGTGGAATAGACATTGACAAAATTACAGTCTGCCAACTGCAAAAGGCCACCCTACTGGGATCTGCGCACATCATCCGAAAATACATCACACAGTCCTAGACACTTGGGAAGTGTTCGACTTGTGATTTTGTGATACAAAATCCAGCATAGCTATCTTGTTTGCTGTGTCATAAAATAATAATAATAATAATAATAATAATACATCACACGGTCCTAGACACTTGGGAAGTGTTCGATTTGGGATTTTGTGATACGAAATCCAGCATGTCTATCTTGTTTGCTGTGTCATACAATATAATAATAATAATAATAATAATAATAATAATAATAATAATAATAATACATCACACAGTCCTAGACACTTGGGAAGTGTTCGACTTGGGATTTTGTGATACGAAATCCAGCATATCTATCTTGTTTGCTGTGTCATACAATAAATAATAATAATAATAATAATAATAATAATAATAATACATCACACAGTCCTAGACACTTGGGAAGTGTTTGGCTTGTGATTTTGTGATATGAAATCCAGCATATCTATCTTGTTTGCTGTGTCATAATAAAATAATAATAATAATAATAATGATAATAATGCATCACACAGTCCTAGACACTTGGGAAGTGTTCGACTTGGGATTTTGTGATACGAAATCCAGCATGTCTATCTTGTTTGCTGTGTCATAAAATAATAATAATAATAATAATAATAAAACTTTATTTATACCCCGCCACCATCTCCTCACAGGGACTTGGGGCAGCTCACATGGGGCAAGGCCCAACCAGCATAATTTGCAAAAACAACAGCACAATATACAAAAAATATACAAAATATACAAAAAATATAACACAGTAAGACAATAAAACAGGAGTTAATACAGCGGTAATAATATCAGTCAACCACCTAGTACAATTCAGTCGCCTTCATTGGTGGGGGGGACTGCAGCTTTCCTCTGAAGCTGAGAAAGTGTGACTCACCCCATGTTTCTGTGGCTCAACAAGGATTCGAAGCCAGGTCTCTGGAGTTATTATCCCACGCTCAAGCCACTACAATATTCTTTGTCCTGGGTTTACGCAAAGATTAATAATAATAATAATAATAATAATAATAATAATAATAATAATAATAATAATAATAATAACCTGGCTATGGCTCACGAATGGGACCCTGAAGAAGGAGACAGAAGGCCTGATCCTTGCAGCCCAGGAGCAAGACATCAGGACAAAGGCCATTCAGGCCAAGATCGAAAAATCAGCTGATGACCCAAAATGCAGACTGTGCAAGGAAACCAACGAAACCATGGATCATATCCTCAGCTGCTGTAAGAAAATCGCACAGACAGACTACAAACAGAGGCACAACTATGTGGCCCAAATGATTCATTGGTACTTATGCCTCAAGTACCACCTCCCAGCAGCAAAGAACTGGTGGGATCACAAACCTGCAAAAGTATTGGAAAATGAACACGCAAAGATATTGTGGGACTTCCGAATCCAGACTGACAAAGTTCTGGAACACAACACACCAGACATCACAGTTGTGGAAAACAAAAAGGTTTGGATCATTGATGTTGCCATCCCAGGTGACAGTCGCATTGATGTAAAACAACAGGAAAAACTCAGCCGCTCTCAGGACCTCAAGATTGAACTTCAAAGACTCTGGCAGAAACCAGTACAGGTGGTCCCGGTGGTGGTGGGCACACTGGGTGCTGTGCCAAAAGATCTCAGCCAGCATTTGGAAACAATAGCCATTGACAAAATCACCATCTGCCAACTGCAAAAGGCCACCCGACTGGGATCTGCACACATCATCAGAAAATACATCACACAGTCCTAGACACTTGGGAAGTGTTTGACTTGTGGTTTTGCGAAACGAAATCCAGCATCTCTATCTTGTTTGCTGTGCCATACAACGTCGTTGTGTTGATAATAATAATCATAATATCATATTAATAATAAAAATAATATTATCATCATCCTAGTGGTGTTGGACTACAAATCCCATCCCGGTCATGCTGGTGAGTGATGGGAGTTGTAGTATGATGCCTTTGTTCCCTTGTCCTATCCTCCGGGTGCTGAAATCCATTAATCTGCTGAGAAGTTTTGGGTTCGAGTCCTGCCCCAGTTCTGCCCTGGAAATCCTTAATAATTTCTGTCTTCGTTTAGCGCTGCCTTAGAAGTGGAGCTGTCGGATGACTCCTTCCCGCCGGAGGATTTCGGCATCGTCTCCGGGATGCTCAACGTGAAGTGGGATCGGATCGCGCCGTATCCTTTTCTCTCTTCCTCGTGTTGACAAGGATCCCTTGTACATAGAATGATAGGATCCTAGAGAGGTGAGGGACCCCTAAGGCCAACTAGTCCCACCCCGATTGATGCCCACCCAACTTCTATTTAAAGCCCTTGAAGGCGGTCTTTAAGCCTCCAAGGCAGTCCGTTCTCTCTCTGCGAGAGCTCTGAAGGCAGGGGTCCCCAAACTTTTTAATCCGAGGGCCGGTCCACAATCTTTCAGACTGTGGAGGGGCCGAATTATCATTTGGAAAAAAGTACAAACAAATTCCTATGCATACTGCACATGTCTTATTTGTAGTGCAAAAACAACAACAAGAACAATGAAAGAACAATACAATATTTAAAAATAAAAACAATTTTAACCCAACATACATTTATCAGGATTTCAATGGGAAGTGTGCTCCTGCTTCTGGCCAATGAGATAGTCAAGTTAATTAGGATTGTTGTTGTTGTTGTGTGCCTTCAAGTCATTTCAGACTTTGTGCGAGCCTAAGTTTAAAATTTATTTATTATTATGTATTTAGTCAAGTTAATTAGGATTGTTGTTGTTGTTGTTGTGTGCCTTCAAGTCATTTCAGACTTTGTGCGAGCCTAAGTTTAAAATTTATTTATTATTATGTATTTAGTCAAGTTAATTAGGATTGTTGTTGTTGTTGTTGTGTGCCTTCAAGTCATTTCAGACTTTGTGCGAGCCTAAGTTTAAAATTTATTTATTATTATGTATTTAGTCAAGTTAATTAGGATTGTTGTTGTTGTTGTTGTGTGCCTTCAAGTCATTTCAGACTTTCTGCGAGCCTAAGTTTAAAATTTATTTATTATTATGTATTTAGTCAAGTTAATTAGGATTGTTGTTGTTGTTGTTGTTGTGTGCCTTCAAGTCATTTCAGACTTTCTGCGAGCCTAAGTTTAAAATTTATTTATTATTATGTATTTAGTCAAGTTAATTAGGATTGTTGTTGTTGTTGTTGTTGTGTGCCTTCAAGTCATTTCAGACTTTGGGCGAGCCTAACTCTAAAATGTATTTATTTATTATTTATTTACTACATTTGTATCACACCCTTCTCACCCCAAAGGGGACTCAGAGTGGCTTACAAATTATATGTACATACAATATATTATATTATTAGCATAGCACAATATTAGTATTATATATTACTATATTGAACTATACCACTATACTGTAATATTATTAGTAATATTATATGTAATATAGAATATATAATTAATATTATTATATGGTATTATTATTAGTATTATATTGTATTACATTATAATATTGTCAATATTATATGTATATACAATATATTATATTATAAAACTGAGGGCGGGGGCCAGGTAAATGACCTCGGAGGGCCGCATCCGGCCCCCGGGCCTTAGTTTGGGGACCCCTGTCTGAAGGGATCCCCAAAGGCCATCTCGTCTAACCCACTGCTCGGCGGAAAGGCACAAACGAAGCCTTCCTGACAGATGCCACCCAAAGTTGGTGTAAAGATGCCCTCCAAGGCAGTGGTTCCCAAACTTATTTGGCCCACCGCCCCTTTACAGCAAAAATATGCCTCGGCACCCCCTGAAAAGGGAGGCGTGGCTTAGAGGGGTGGGCGTGGCCTTCACAAGAGGGCAGGGTTGAGCCTCTCCCCAAGTCCAAGATGCAGGGCTGGGAGGCGGAGGTGGGCGGGGCCACAAACGGGCAGCCAGGACTGGGATGGGCGGAGTTACGAGCTCTGAGGCAGGGCTGAGCTTCTATCCCTGTCCTGCGGCACCTTCCAGGACACAGGAGGCGGGGCTAGAGGAGGGGGAGGGGCCTCTAAACCCCGCCCCTGTGTTCTAACAAGCGCCTCAGGGGAGGCTCTTGGGAAGAGGCCCCGCCCCTAGCCCCGCCCTTTAGTCCTAAAAGGCCTCTCAGGAAAAATGTAGATGCTCAGCCCTAGCTCAGACTCTTGGAAGGAGGCCCCGCCCCCTTCCCTAGCTCCGCCCTCTGTGTCCCAACAAGCGCCTCAGGAGAGGTATACAGAGGCTCTTGGTAAGAGGCCCCGCCCCCACCCCTAGCCCCGCCCTTTAGTCCTAAAAGGCCTCTCAGGAAAAATGTAGATGCTCAGCCCTAGCTCAGACTCTTGGAAGGAGGCCCCGCCCCCTTCCCTAGCTCCACCCTCTGTGTCCCAACAAGGAGAGGTATAGATGCTCAGCCCTGTCTCGGGCTCTTGGGAAGAAGCCCCTTCCCTAGCCCCGCCCTTTAGTCCTAAAAGGCCTCTCAGGAAAAATATAGATGCTCAGCCCTATCTCAGTCTCTTGGAAGGAGGCCCCGCCCCCTTCCCTAGCTCCGCCCTCTGTCCCAACAAGTGCCTCAGGAGAGGTATACAGAGGCTCTTGGGAAGAGGCCCCGCCCCCACCCCTAGCCCCGCCCTTTAGTCCTAAAAGGCCTCTCAGGAAAAATGTAGATGCTCAGCCCTAGCTCAGACTCTTGGAAGGAGGCCCCGCCCCCTTCCCTAGCTCCACCCTCTGTGTCCCAACAAGGAGAGGTATAGATGCTCAGCCCTGTCTCGGGCTCTTGGGAAGAAGCCACGCCCCTAGCCCCGCCCTTTAGTCCTAAAAGGCCTCTCAGGAAAAATATAGATGCTCAGCCCTATCTCAGTCTCTTGGAAGGAGGCCCCGCCCCCTTCCCTAGCTCCGCCCTCTGTCCCAACAAGCGCCTCAGGAGAGGTATACAGAGGCTCTTGGGAAGAGGCCCCGCCCCCACCCCTAGCCCCGCCCTTTAGTCCTAAAAGGCCTCTCAGGAAAAATGTAGATGCTCAGCCCTAGCTCAGACTCTTGGAAGGAGGCCCCGCCCCCTTCCCTAGCTCCTCCCTCTGTGTCCCAACAAGGAGAGGTATAGATGCTCAGCCCTGTCTCGGGCTCTTGGGAAGAAGCCCCTTCCCTAGCCCCGCCCTTTAGTCCTAAAAGGCCTCTCAGGAAAAATGTAGATGCTCAGCCCTAGCTCAGACTCTTGGAAGGAGGCCCCGCCCCCTTCCCTAGCTCCACCCTCTGTGTCCCAACAAGGAGAGGTATAGATGCTCAGCCCTGTCTCGGGCTCTTGGGAAGAAGCCACGCCCACTCCTCTAGCTCCGCCCCCTGTGTCCTAACAGGCGCCCTAGGTGCTCAGCCCTATCTCTTGCGCTCCAAAGGTTCTTCCTCTTCTCCTCTGCGGTTTACTCTCCTTGACTCCTGTTTGCACAGGGCCAGCAACGTCTCCCACACGGTGGTCCTGCGGCCCCTGAAGGCCGGCTACTTCAACTTCACCTCGGCCACCATCACTTACCTGGCCCAAGAAGGAGGACAGGTGGTGGTAAGTGATGGTGGTCTCTTCTTATTCTTATTTGCCAGCAAAGGACTTCCTCTCCCTCTCGTCTTCTCTGCTTTGGGTGTCGTAAATATACTGTAACAACAACAACTGAATTGCTGTGAGTTTTCCACAGCATTCTCTCCTGACGTTTCTTCCAGGTTGGCTTCACCAGCGCTCCAGGACAAGGAGGCATCCTGGCACAGCGGGAATTTGACCGGAGGTTTTCGCCCCACTTTGTGAGTACAACAGGGCCAGGAATCAACACTTGGAAGAGTGTTTGTTCCTGCAGAATGAATACAGTTCTTAACTGCAGTGGTGCAATGTATACATATTGAATTAATAATAATAATAATAATAATAATAATAATAATAATAATAATAATAATAAGCACAGCAAACAAAAAACCAGTACAAGAAAACCGCACTACAAACTAGAGCTGACAGCTGGCACAACAAAACATTGCATGGAAAGTTCCTTGACAAAATTGAAGGAAAAGCTGACAAGGAGAAGACCTGGATCTGGCTCACGAATGGGACCCTGAAGAAGGAGACAGAAGGCCTGATCCTTGCAGCCCAGGAGCAAGACATCAGAACAAAGGCAATTAATAATAATAATAATAATAAGCCATCAGAACAAAGGCAATTAAGGCCAAGATCGAAAAATCAGCTGATGACCCAAAATGCAGACTGTGCAAGAAAACCGACGAAACCATGGATCATATCCTCAGCTGCTGTAAGAAAATTGCACAGACAGACTACAAACAGAGGCACAACTATGTGGCCCAAATGATCCATTGGAACTTATGCCTCAAGTACCACCTCCCAGCAGCAAAGAACTGGTGGGATCACAAACCTGCAAAAGTATTGGAAAATGAGCACGCAAAGATACTGTGGGACTTCCGAATCCAGACTGACAAAGTTCTGGAACACAACACACCAGACATCACAGTTGTGGAAAAGAACAAGGTTTGGATCATTGATGTTGCCATCCCAGGTGACAGTCGCATTGACGAAAAACAACAGGAAAAACTCAGCCGCTCTCAGGACCTCAAGATTGAACTGCAAAGACTCTGGCAGAAACCAGTGCAGGTGGTCCCGGTGGTGATGGGCACACTGGGTGCCGTGCCAAAAGATCTCAGCCGGCATTTGGAAACAATAGACATTGACAAAATCACCATCTGCCAACTGCAAAAGGCCACCCAACTGGGATCTGCAGCAGCATCCGAAAATACATCACACAGTCCTAGACACTTGGGAAGTGTTCGACTTGTGGTTTTGTGAAACGAAATCCAGCATGTCTATCTTGTTTGCTGTGTCATAATAAAATAATAATAATAATAATAATAATACAAAATACATCACACAGTCCTAGACACTTGGGAAGTGTTCGACTTGTGATTTTGTGATACGAAATCCAGCATGTCTATCTTGTTTGCTGTGTCATAATAAAATAATAATAATAATAATAATAATAATACAAAATACATCACACAGTCCTAGACACTTGGGAAGTGTTCGACTTGTGATTTTGTGATGCGAAATCCAGCATGTCTATCTTGTTTGCTGTGTCATAATAAAATAATGATAATAATAATAAAATAATAATAATAATAATACATCACACATTCCTAGACACTTGGGAAGTGTTCGACTTGCGATTTTGTGATGCGAAATCCAACATGTCTATCTTGTTTGCTGTGTAATAATAATAATAATAATAATACATCACACAGTCCTAGACACTTGGGAATGTTCGACTTGCGATTTTGTGACATGAAATCCAGCATATCTATCTTGTTTGCTGTGTAATAATAATAATAATAATAATAATACATCACACAGTCCTAGACACTTGGGAAGTGTTCGACTTGCGATTTTGTGATGCTAAATCCAGCATGTCTATCTTGTTTGCTGTGTCATAATAAAATAATAATAATAATAATAATAATAATAATAATAATAATAATAATAATAATAAAAAATACATCACACAGTCGTAGACACTTGGGAAGTGTTCGACTTGCGATTTTGTGATGCGAAATCCAGCATGTCTATCTTGTTTGCGGTGTCATAATAAAATAATAATAATAATAATTGTATTATTATTATTATTAATGGTAATAATATTAATATTGGTGTTTCTTTCTCTGCAGCTGGACTGGGCAGCCTTTGGCGTCATGACCCTCCCGTCCATCGGGATCCCTTTGCTGCTTTGGTATTCCAGCAAAAGGAAGTACGACACCCCCAAAACCAAGAAGAACTGATCGGTCCCCCAAGAAATATTCTCCGTTTCCCGCCGACCCTTCAAAGGTCCGCTTGACCAGCTGTCGTTGTCCATATCGAGCCATTTTGACCGGCAAGGCTTCCATCCCTGGCCATCGAAACATCACCAATAACCAGATGGATTTTGGGGCGAAAATTAAGCCCCCCACTTCAGAGCGCTAACACGGGAATGGTTTGAATTCTCTGTCCGAGAGATCTTCCTTGACCCACGTTTGCTGTGGGTTGTTGATTTTTTTAAAAAATACATAAAAGTAAACACAGAACCACAATTTGAGTGCGTTTCGTAATTTTCTTCTACTCCCTAACCCAATTCCAAATGTCCCACCATTTTTAGTCCCGGGTGGCGCAGCGGGTTAATCTGCTGAGCTGCTGACCGAAAAGACGGCGGTTCGAATGCGGGGAGCAAGGTGAGCTCCTGCTGTTAGCTCCAGCTCCTGCCAACTTAGCAGTTCGAAAACATGCAAATGTGAGTAGATCAATAGGTACTGCTCTGGCGGGAAGGTAACGGCGCTCCATGCAGACATGCCAATGGCCACATGACCACGGACCGAAAGGTCTGTGGTTGGAATCCGGGGAGCGGGATGAGCTCCTGCTGTTAGCTCCAGCTTCTGCCAACCTAGCAGTTTGAAAACCTGCAAATGTGAGTAGATCAATAGGTACCATTCCAGTGGCAAGATAACAGCGCTCCATGCCATCATGCCTGTGGCTACATGACCTTGGAGGTGTCTAAGGACAACGCCGGCTCTTAGACTTAGAAATGGAGATGAGCACCAATCCCCAGAATCGGACACGACTGGACTTAACGTCAGGGGAAGTACTGATGGATATTTTATATTATTAATAATGACTTTTTCAAATATCACGAGCAATGCCGGGGACCCAAGCTAGTATAAATATAAAAGTCTTAAGTATGTATGTTGGTCGGTCTGTTTGTACATATTATTATTATTATTATTATTATTATTATTATTAATATTATTATATATTATTAACAATAATATTAATAATGTACATTCTGTTTTTATCTCTTGCTTGAGCTGCAAAGCGGTTAGAACAAGAGGTTAGAAAGCAAACTTCCCGTTTAGCTTGGATAAGTGAGACTCTACTATAATAATAATATTATATATTATTATTATTAATAATAATAATGTACATTCTGTTTTTATCTCTTGCTTGAGCTGCAAAGCGGTTAGAACAAGAGGTTAGAAAGCAAACTTCCCGTTTAGCTTGGATAAGTGAGACTCTACTATAATAATAATATTATATATTATTATTAATAATAATAATAATGTACATTCTGTTTTTATCTCTTGCTTGAGCTGCAAAGCGGTTAGAACAAGAGGTTAGAAAGCAAACTTCCCGTTTAGCTTGGATAAGTGAGACTCTACTATAATAATAATATTATATATTATTATTATTAATAATAATAATGTACATTCTGTTTTTATCTCTTGCTTGAGCTGCAAAGCGGTTAGAACAAGAGGTTAGAAAGCAAACTTCCCGTTTAGCTTGGATAAGTGAGACTCTACTATAATAATAATATTATATATTATTATTAATAATAATAATAATGTACATTCTGTTTTTATCTCTTGCTTGAGCTGCAAAGCGGTTAGAACAAGAGGTTAGAAAGCAAACTTCCCGTTTAGCTTGGATAAGTGAGACTCTACTGTAATAATAATAATAATAATAATAATAATAAATTATTAACAATAATAATATGAATAATTTAAATTTTGTTTTTATCTCTTGCTTGAGCTGCAAAGCGGTTAGAACAAGATGTTAGGAAGCAAACCTCCCGTTTAGCTTGGATAAGTGAGACTCTACTGTAATAATAATAATAATAATAAATTATTAACAATAATAATATGAATAATTTAAATTTTGTTTTTATCTCTTATTGAGCTGCAAAGAGGTTAGCTTGGATAAGTGAGACTCTACTGTAATAATAATAATATATATTATTAACAATAATGATAGTTATAATTTATATATATTATTAACAATAACAATGATATTAATAATGTACATTCTGTTTTTATCTCTTGCTTGAGCTGCAAAGTGGTTAGAACAAGAGGTTAGCTTGGATAAGTGAGACTACTGTAATAATAATAATATATATTATTAACAATAATGATAGTTATAATTTATATATATTATTAACAATAACAATGATATTAATAATTTACATTCCGTTTTTATCTCTTGCTTGAGCTGCAAAGCAGTTAGAACAAGAGGTTAGCTTGGATAAGTGAGACTCTACTATAATAATAATAATAATAATAATAATAATAATAATAATAATAATAATAATAATAATTTAACAATAACAATGATATTAATAATTTACCTTTCATTTTTATCTCTTGCTTGAGCTGCAAAGCGGTTAGAACAAGAGGTTAGGAAGCAAACCTGTCGGCGACACGAAAGTTTCTTTTTATTTCTCGAATACAGACTCGTCCAGCAAAAGGAAAACCGGGCGGTGCAAGTTCCATGGTTAACATTTTTTTTATTATTTTAAATTAATAAATAGACTGAGGTCCCATCTTCCCCAGTTTGCCCCCCACAAAATAGCTCTCTTCCGTACGCATCCCTCCCACCGAAACCCCACGAAACCCCCATCGTTTGGGGGGACTTTTCTTTGTGTGTGGAAACAACACCGACAAAAACTACGGCAGCTTTGGCCAAGCGGGCCCGATCTCCCGAAGGTATTGCAAGTCCCATCGCCCTTGGCTTCGCAAACCCTTGAGGACGGGCCCGGTTGGGCGAAGGCTGGGCTACAGAAGAGGTGCAAGTCGTCGGCTACGAGAGTGGGCGCCAGTGTTCGCTAAAAAAACAAAAAGACCCGCAATGCACACCATGCCACCCTCCCGCTTTTCCCCCCAAAATAACCACCCAGTGACTATTTATATATATATATATATATATTTAAAAAATCTTACGGAGAAGTTCTTGAGGTCTTCGTCAACATGCCTTGGAAAGAGGGATTGTATGTCCCAGCAAGTTTTATATCCTCCCCCTCGACCTGCCAAAATGGGTTGCGGTGAGTTTTCCGAGCATTCCGGAAGCACTCTCTCCTGACGTTTCGCCCACATCTATCTCAGGCATCCTCAGAGGTTGTGAGATCTGTTGGAAACCAGGCAAGTGGAAGGTCCAGATTGAAAGAAAAAAAAAAACTCTTGTCTGTTGGAGACAAGTGTGAATATTAGCCACATAGATGTGGGCGAAACGTCAGGAGAGAATGCTTCCAGAACATGGCCGGACAGCCCAGAAAACTCACAGCAATCCTATAAATAAAGTCTGTTGTTGTTGTATAGTTGAAAGCCTTCGTGGCCAGAATCACTGGCTTGCTGTGAGTATTTTGGGCTGTATGGCCATGTTCCAGAAGCATTCTCTCCTGACGTTTCGCCCACATCTATCTCAGGCATCCTCAGAGGTTGTGAGATCTGTTGGAAACCAGGCAAGTGGAAGGTCCAGATTGAAAGAGAAAAAAAACTCTTGTCTGTTGGAGACAAGTGTGAATATTAGCCACATAGATGTGGGCGAAACGTCAGGAGAGAATGCTTCCGGAACATAGCCAGACAGCCCGAAAGACTCGCAGCAACCCAGTGATTCTGGTCACGAAGGCTTTCAACAATACAACAACAACACACTTTATTTATGGGAGTTTTCCGGGCTGTCCGGCCATGTTCCGGAAGCATTCTCTCCTGACGTTTCGCCCACATCTATGGCAGGCATCCTCAGAGGTGGTGAGGTCTGTTAGAAACCAGGAAAGTGGAAAGAAAAAACCTCTTCTCTGTTCGAGACAAGTGTGAATATTAGCCACATAGATGTGGGCGAAACATCAGGAGAGAGTGCTTCCGGAACATGGCCAGACAGCCCGAAAGACTCGCAGCAACCCAGTGATTCTGGCCACGGAGGCTTTCAACAATACAACAACAACACACTTTATTTATGGGAGTTTTCCGGGCTGTCCGGCCATGTTCCGGAAGCATTCTCTCCTGACGTTTCGCCCACATCTATCTTGGGCATCCTCAGAGGTTGTGAGGTCTGTTGGGCTTTATATATCTCTGGAAGGTCCAGATTGAAAGAAAAAAAAACTCTTGTCTGTTGGAGCCAAGTGTGAATAATGTTGCAATTGGACACCTCGATTAGCCACATAGATGTGGGCGAAACGTCAGGAGAGAATGCTTCCAGAACATGGCCGGACAGCCCAGAAAACTCACAGCAATCCTATAAATAAAGTCTGTTGTATTGTTGAAAGCCTTCATGGCCAGAATCACTGGGTTGCTGTGAGTCTTTCGGGCTGTATGGCCATGTTCCAGAAGCACTTTCTCCTGACGTTTCACCCACTTCTATCTATGGCAGGCATCCTCAGAGGTTGTGAGGTCTGTTGGAAACCAAGCAAGTGGGGTTTATATATCTGTAGAATAATGTCAGTATATAAATAAAGTTTTGTTGTTATTGTTGGGGGAATCCTTTGTTGGGAAGTGTTAGCTGGCCCTGATTGTTTCTTCTCAGGAATTTCCTTATTTTTTGAGTGTTGTTCTCTATTTACTGTCCTGATTTTAGAGTTTTTTTTAAAAAAATACTGGTACACTTACTTAGTTTCCAATAGACCTCTATGCAGATACCCTCACTGATTGACTTTGCAGCTGCAAGGCTATTCAATGCTAATCAAGCTGGCCAATTGCAATATTCACACTTGCCTCTAACAGACAAGAGTTCTTTCTTTCTCCCACCCTGGAGATATATAAACTCCACTTGCCTGGTTTCCAACAGACCTCACAACCTCTGAGGATGCCTGCCATAGATGTGGGAGAAACGTCAGGAGAGAATGCTTCCGGAACGTGGCCAGACTGACCGGAAAACTCACAGCAATCCTATAAATAAAGTGTGTTGTTGTATTGTTGAAAGCCTTTGTGGCCAGAATCACTGGGTTGCTGCGAGTCTTTCGGGCTGTATGGCCATGTTCCAGAAGCATGCTCTCCTGACGTTTCGCCCACATCTATGGCAGGCATCCTCAGAAGTTGTGAGGTCTGTTCGAAACCAGGCAAGTGGGGTTTATATATCTTTGGAAGGTCCAGATTGAAAGAAAAAAAACTCTTGTCTGTTGGAGGCAAGTGTGAATATTAGCCACATAGATGTAGGCAAAACGTCAGGAGAGAATGCTTCCAGAATATGGCTGGACAGCCCGGAAAACTCACAGCAATCCTATAAATAAAGTCTGTCGTTGTTGTATTGTTGAAAGCCTTCATGGCCAGAATCACTGGGTTGCTGCGAGTCTTTCGGGCTGTATGGCCATGTTCCGGAAGCATTCTCTCCTGACGTTTCTCCCACATCTATGGCAGGCATCCTCAGAGGTTGTGAGGTCTGTTGGAAACCAGGCAAGTGGGGTTTATATATCTTTGGAAGGTCCAGATTGAAAGAAAAAAAAACTCTTGTCTGTTGGAGGCAAGTGTGAATAATGTTGCAATTGGCCACCTTGATTAGCCACATAAATGTGGGCGAAACATCAGGAGAGAATGCTTTCGGAACATGGATTGACTGACCGGAAAACTCACAGCAATCCTATAAATAAAGTCTGTTGTTGTTGTATTGTTGAAAGCCTTCGTGGCCAGAATCACTGGGTTGCTGCGAGTCTTTCGGGCTGTCTGGCCATGTTCCAGAAGCATTCTCTCCTGACGTTTCGCCCACATCTATGGCAGGCATCCTCAGAGGCAAGCGGGGTTTATATATCTGTGGAATAACGTCCAGGGTGGGAGGAAGAAAGAACTCTTGGAGGCAAGTGTGAATATAATGTTGCAATTGGCCACCTTGATTAGCACTGAATGGCCTTGCAGCTGCAAAGCCTGGCTGCTTCCTGCCTGTTTTACTACCATCTTGCCTGTTTTATATATATTTATCTATTGCACCCATTTGTTGTGGGACCACTCCATGGATGTGGGCAAAACGTCAGGAGAGAATGCTTCCGGAACATGGCCGGACGGCCCGGAAAACTCACAGTAAACCAGTGATCCATGAAAGCCATCAAGGACACACCTTTGGTGGAAAATAAATCGAAATGGGTTGCATCCGTAATGTAGAATTAATGCAGTTTGGAACCATGTTAACTGTCATGGCTACAGGAGTGCGGGAGTTGTGGTTTGTCAAAGTCACAGATCTTTGAAAACGACAACTCCGATCGTAGCTAAAGTGGTGCTAACTGGCATTTGTTCTGCTATGGAGATGGACCAGAAATATCTCAGCAAAGTCCAGCTCCCGGGATTCCCAGGGCAGCTCAAGTGGTCCTGAACCACATCAGTTCCACAGTGTAGATGCGCCCAGAGAGGCCGCCTGCAAAAGGGGTCCTTTGGGTGCCAGAAACTACGTCTTCCTTCCCTGCCCCGTTTCAATGATCCCCGAATCCCTGCCACTTTCCGAACCAAACGTTTCCGTCCCTGTTTCTACCTGTGCAAGAAAACCAGCCGCTTTCTAAAGTGCAAGAGCGCAAAAACACTCTTCTCCCTTTTCTTTTTGTAGAATCACAGCCTTGGAAGGGAATCCCACCCCCCAAAAGGCCATCCAAGTTCCAAAGACACCATCAAAGCCCTCCCAGCAGATGGCCTCACCGTCAAACAGCTCTGACCCTCAAGGAAGTTCTTCCTAATGCTCCTTTTCCCGCCATTCGAATGCAGAGCCCTCCTCAATGGGGCGTTTGCACCCTCCAAAAGTCCCTCCTGGGGTCCTATTAATAAAATATCTAGGGGTAAAAAACCGAAGCAAATTGCTCCCAAATGTACCGTATATACTCGAAGATAAGCCGAGTTTTTCAGCCCTTTTTATGAGCCGAAATCTTATAATTGGGTCAAGATCAAGCCGGCAGCAGAGCTGGGAGTCCGTTGCTTGCGATATATGATCTATTTATCTCTCATCTTACCCTCCCTTATCCGTGTTTACTTTTTCAAAGCCTCGTTCGCTCTTAACCATGGGAATGTTTTGAAAAGGGAAAGAAGCCCTTGCAAGTCAGGAAGAAGAATATATATATATCTGAACCTGGATCCTATTGCTTGCAAGATATGATCTATTTATCTCTCATCTTACCCTCCCTTATCCGTGTTTACTTTTTCAAAGCCTCCCTCACTCTTAACCAAGGGAATGTTTTGAAAAGGGAAAGAAGCCCTTGCAAGTCAGGAAGAAGAATATATTTATATCTGAACCTGGATCCTATTGCTTGCAAGATATGATCTATTTATCTCTCATTTTACCCTCCCTTATCAGTGTGTTTACTTTTTCAAAGCCTCCTTCGCTCTAAACCATGGGAATGTTTTGAAAAGGGAAAGAAGCCCTTGCAAGTCAGGAAGAATTATTTTATATATATATATATATATATATATATATACATACCCATTAATCTGAGCCCGGATCCTATTGCTTGCAAGATATGATCTATTTATCTCTCATCTTACCCTCCCTTATCATTGTTTACTTTATCAAAGCCTCCTTCGCTCTTAACCAAGGGAATGTTTTGAAAAGGGAAAGAAGCCCTTGCAAGTCAGGAAGAAGAATATATATATATATATATATATATATATATATATATTATCCATTAATCTGAGCCTGGATCCTATTGCTTACAAGATATGATCTATTTATCTCTCATTTTACCATCCCTTATCAGTGTTTACTTTTTCAAAGCCTCCTTCGCTCTTAACCAAGGGAATGTTTGAAAAGGGAAAGAAGTCCTTGCAAGTCAGGAAGAATTATATATATATATATATACATATATATATATATACACACACCCATTAATCTTATAAAAGTATTTTCCCTGAAATATTTGTTAATCTCTGTTACAGATATATAGGCGTTTTCCCCTGCAAGCCTTTGCAATCCCTATGTATCTTTATATGTGTATCTATCTACATTAACTTTATATATGAATTTCCCCTTCATATATTTGCAAGTCTTTGCAAATCCTATATAGATATCTAGAGATTTCCATGTACCTGTATATCTGTATCTATGTGTATACGTTATTTTACATATGATTTTTCGCCTCACATGTTTGCAAGTCTTTGCAAATCCTATACAGATATAATTATCTATATAGCAAGAGATGTCTAGATAGATAGATATGAATATACATATATAGGGTTTGCAAATATTTGCAGGGGAAATGCACACAAACACGAAGACAGAGATTTCTAGATAGATATAAACATAAATATATAGGGATTGCAAATATTGCAGGAG
Organism: Anolis carolinensis; assembly: GCF_035594765.1. Lineage (NCBI taxonomy): Eukaryota > Metazoa > Chordata > Lepidosauria > Squamata > Anolidae > Anolis > Anolis carolinensis. Next base: position 3,868,685 of record NW_026943825.1, read on the forward strand.
GGAAATGCACATATATAGAGAGAGGATTTGCAAACGTTTCGGGGGGAAATGCATATGTGAAATTAGTATATATAATTATAGATCCATATCAAGCTCTGCATTTTTTATATAGGCCTGAGTCTCCATTGGACAGGATACAAATGAAGTTGTTTATTATTATTATTATTATTATTATTATTATTATTATTATTATTATTATTATTATTTTGTTAATACCATATTGTTTTTTTGACCCTACTTTTCCACTTACAGAGCCAGTTTACTGTTTTTCTTTGAAATACGGTAAATATTCAAGAACCTTTAACCTACTGAGGCCTCAAAATAATTTTATTGGGATCTATTTTTATTTTGAAATTGACCCGTAGCTGCTGCATTTTCAACCCTCGGCTTATACTCGGGTCAATAAGTTTCCCCAGTTTTTTGTGGGTCGGCTTATACTCGAGTATATACGGTATGTGTTAACCAAGATCTACCTGTAATCCGCTAGTTGGACCTGTCTTACCTAGTCCTGTTTGAGCACACATTCGTGAGTGACAGGTTGACAGTTCGAAGCCCCGGTCAGGGTGAGTTCCTGGCCTTTAGCCTTGCTTCCGCCAACCTAGCGGTTCCAAAAGGCGAGTAGATAAATAGGTACTGCTTTAAAATGGGGGAAATATTTTAAGTAATCCCTAAAGAAAAATCCCTATGTCGTGAAGCCGCCTTGAGTCCTTTTTTTTTAATCGCCAGCATTTTTCTGCAGTACTTTAGGGTGCCATTAAAATACCTCCCCGCTTAAGCAGTACCTATTTATCTACTCGTGAATGTTTTTGATCTGCTAGGCGGGCAGTGAGTTGGATTGAGAGCCCTGTTCACAGACTTCCTCCTTTTTTGATCTCTGGCATTTTTCTGCAGTATTTTAGGGTGCCATTAAAATACCTTCTCGCTTAAGCAGTACCTATTTATCTACTCGCAGAAGTTTCCATTTTGCTAGGCGGGCAGTAAGCTGGACTGAGAGCCCTTTTTTATCTCCGGCATTTTTTCTGCGGTATTTTAGGGTGCCATTAAAATACTTCCCTGCTTAAGCAGTACCTATTTATCTACTCGCGGATGTTTTTGATCTGCTAGGTGGGCAGTGAGTTGGATTGAGAGCCCTGTTCACAGACTTCCTCCTTTTTTGATCTCCGGCATTTTTCTGCAGTATTTTAGGGTGCCATTAAAATACCTCCCCGCTTAAGCAGTACCTATTTATCTACTCGCTGATGTTTCCGATCTGCTAGGTGGGCAGTGAGCTGGACTGAGAGCCCTGTTCACAGACTTCCTCCTTTTTTTGATCGCCGGCATTTTTTCTGCGGTATCTTAGGGTGCCATTAAAATACTTCCCTGCTTAAGCAGTACCTATTTATCTACTCGCGGATGTTTTTGATCTGCTAGGTGGGCAGTGAGTTGGATTGAGAGCCCTGTTCACAGACTTCCTCCTTTTTTGATCTCCGGCATTTTTCTGCAGTATTTTAGGGTGCCATTAAAATACCTTCTCGCTTAAGCAGTACCTATTTATCTACTCGCAGAAGTTTCCAATTTGCTAGCCGGGCAGTGAGCTGGACTGAGAGCCCTTTTTTATCTCCGGCATTTTTTCTGCGGTATTTTAGGGTGCCATTAAAATACCTCCCCGCTTAAGCAGTACCTATTTCTCTACTCGCAGATGTTTCCGATCTGCTAGGTGGGCAGTGAGCTGGACTGAGAGCCCTGTTCACAGACTTCTTCCTTTTTTTGATCGCCGGCATTTTTCTGTGGTATTTTAGGGTGCCATTAAAATACCTCCTCGCTTAAGCAGTACCTATTTATCTACTCGCTGATGTTTCCGATCTGCTAGGTGGGCAGTGAGTTGGACTGAGAGCCCTTTTTTATTGCCGGCATTTTTCTGTGGTATTTTAGGGTGCCATTAAAATACCTCCTCGCTTAAGCAGTACCTATTTCTCTACTCGCAGATGTTTCCGATCTGCTAGGTGGGCAGTGAGCTGGACTGAGAGCCCTGTTCACAGATTTCTTCCTTTTTTTGATCGCCGGCATTTTTCTGTGGTATTTTAGGGTGCCATTAAAATACCTCCTTGCTTAAGCAGTACCTATTTATCTACTCGCTGATGTTTCCGATCTGCTAGGCGGGCAGTGAGTTGGACTGAGAGCGCTTTTTTATTGCCGGCATTTTTCTGTGGTATTTTAGGGTGCCATTAAAATACCTCCTCGCTTAAGCAGTACCTATTTATCTACTCGCAGATGTTTTCGATCTGCTAGGCGGGCAGTGAGCAGGGCTGAAGGTCGGGCTTCGAACTGCCAATTTTTCGATCGGCAAGATTGATTGCCACTGGTGTGCAAAAGCCCGGCCCTAGACTAACTCTTCCCGAGTTTTAGTCCGATGGAAATGCCTGTCATATCCTGTTATCGGTTTTTTTGGGAAGCGGACCGCATCCAAAACCTGGCGAACGAAAGGGGAGAGACCCAATAATCTCTTTCAACAGTAGCAGCAAACCTCAAAAACATAACAACGGGGTTCACGTAACCAATTCCGTATCGTCCCCAATTCCATCTCCAGACCCCTATATTGTTACCCATTGGGGTCAGAGGCAGAATGGGGCGAGGAAAACCCCCCAAATGGATGGAAAAGAGTGATGCGGAGGGACATTTCCTCCACCCCATAACGTCAAGGCAGACGACGGGAGAACAAACCCACCATTGCTGGGATATCCCATTATATATATATATTTCGCTTCGGCCCCATTGCTTTGCCTCTCCACTTCCCCCTGCCCCAAAAAACACACCCATTTGGGATCAGGAGGTCTATTGCTTCAGATTGCCACCCTCTTCCCCCCTCCAAGCAAGTTTTGGGGTTGATTCCCTGCTCAAAAGGGTGAGGAGTCCCCCCAAATGTAAGACGGTTTGGCCGAGGCCAGTGTGGGGACCGGATTGGGAGGCATACTACGGGGAAGCTGCCGCCCCCGGCTCTCTCTTTGGGGAGGGAGGGAGGAAAAGGGGGAGGGAGGGGGTGTCCGGGGAGGGGAGGAGGGGCCCCTAGCTGGCCCCCCCGCTCTGCACAACCAGGTTGTGTTGCAGGTTGAGGCGGTTCATCTTGGCCTCCTCCAGTCCTTGCAGCTTCCGCAGCTGCAGCTCGTCCAGTTGCCGCCACAGCTCCTGCCGCTCCTTCTCCTTCTTGAGTTCCCTGGAAAAGGAAGGAAAAAAAGACCGGGCTGAGTGAGTCTACATTGCCAAACGGCTTTGATGCCTCTTGTACACGATGCCATGACTCAATACCCCTATTAAAGCAGCTCCACTGGCTGCCGATGAGGAAGACTCGTGGTTTGAATCCCTGGGACGGAGTGAGTTCCCAGGGTTGGCCCCAGCTTCTGCCGACCTTGCAGTTCGAAAACATGCCAATGTGAGTAGATCAATAGGTACCGCTCCGGAGGGAAGGTAACGGCGCTCCATGCAGTGATGACCTTGGAGGTGTCTGAGGACAATGGCAGCTCTTCGTCTTACAAATTCCATTCACATACAATTAAAAAAACGTAAAGGTCCAGTCATGTCCGACTCGGGGTGTTGGTGCTCATCTCCATTTCTAAGCCGAAGAGCCGGCGTTGTCCGTAGACACCTCCAAGGTCATGTGGCCATAGGCATGACTCCATGGAGCGCCGTTACCTTCCCGCCGGAGTGGTACATATTGATCTACTCACATTGGCATGTTTTCAAACTGCTAGGTTGGCAGGAGCTGGAGCAACAGTGGCCGATCACGCCGCTCCCGGGATTTGAACCTGGGACCTTTTGGTCTGCAAGTTCAGCAGCTCAGTGCTTTAACACACTGTGCCACTGGGGCTCCTTCATTTAATACAGTAGAGTCTCACTTATCCAAGACTCGCTTATCCAAGGTTCTGGATAATCCAAGCCATTTTGTAGACAATGTTTTCAATATATCGTAATATTTTGGTGCTAAATTCGTAAATACAGTAATTACAACATAACATTACTGTGTATTGAACTGCTTTTTCTGTCAAATGTGTTGTATAACATGCTTAATTTTTGGTGCTTAATTTGTAAAATCATAACCTAATTTGATGTTTAATAGGCTTTTCCTTAATCCCTCCTTATTATCTAACATATTCGCTTATCCAGCGTTCTGCCGGCCCGTTTACGTTGGATAAGCGAGACTCTACTGTAATACAATATATTGTATATGCATATAATATTGATAATAATATTTTAATGTACTACAATATAATAATACACTATAATTGTATATATATATTACATGAAATATTACTAATAATATTGCAATATAGTGGTATAGTACAATAAAGTAATATATAATGCTTATATTGTGCTATGATAATAATATTATTGTATGTACATAAAACTTGTAAACCACCCTGAGTCCCCTTCAGGTTGAGAAGGGCGGGATATAAATGTCGCTAATAATAATAATAATAATAATAATAATAATAATAATAATAATAATAGTTTCGGTCCTGATAGCGGCTGAGTTTTTCCTGTTGTTTTTCGTCAATGCGATGTTGCCATTCCAGGTGACAGTCGCATTGACGAAAAACAGGAAAAAATCAGCGGCTATCAGGACCTCAAGATTGAACTTCAAAGACTCTGACAGAAACCAGTGCAGGTGGTCCCGGTGATGATCGGCACATTGGGTGCTGTGCCAAAAGATCTCAGCCGGCATTTGGAAACAATAGACATTGACAAAATTACGATCTGCCAACTGCAAAAGGCCACCTGACTGGGATCTGCAAGCATCATCCGAAATACATCACACAGTCCTAGACACTTGGGAAGTGTTCGACTTGTGATTTTGTGATATGAAATCCAGCATATCTATCTTGTTTGCTGTGTCATAATAAAATAATAATAATAATAATAATAATAATAATAATAATAATAATAATAATAGCAATAGTCTAGTTGTGTCCAACTTGGGGGGTTGGTGCTCATCTCCATTCCTAAGCCAAAGAGCCGGCGTTGTCCGTATACACCTCCTAGGTCATGCGGCCACTCGCGTGACTGTTACCTTCCCACTGGAGCGGTACCTATTGATCTACTCACATTTACACGTTTTCGAATTGCTAGGTTGGCAGAAGCTGGGGCTAACAGTGGGAGCTCACCCCACTCTCAGAATTCGACCTGCGGACCTTTTGGTCAGCAAGGACTACTGCCTGGTTATCACCTATTGCTGACACTTTCATGGATTATACATCATCTTCTTCCTGATTTTTCCTATATTTGTATGTGTCTTTACAATAAACTTTTGCTTATACTGAGGACCATTGTGTGGTGCTGCAGTCATAGGGATTTCCAGGCCTGGTGTGTAAAGGAAGAGGATGTTTTGATGAGCTCCCAATCCCATCCTGCACTTACTGCTGTTTTTCCACCTTGTAGGAGGCTGTGAGTTCGTCGAAGAGCTTCCCGTTCATCTCCATGAAGGTCTTGAGGACGTTGTAGACCAGGGAGACGATGGTCCTAAGAAAGCAGAGCGGAGAGGGAGAGAAGGCGTGAGTGCCATAGGCTTTCCTGGCTTAAACTGGTTTTGCTTCGCCATCTAGATGGGTCGCCATCACTTTAGGCCAGTGATTCCCAAAGTGGGCGCTGGAGCGATCCAGGGGGGCGGTGATGGCACCTATTAGGACACGGGGGCGGGGCCAGGGGAGGGGCGGGGCCTCTTCCCAAGAGCCCGAGATAGGGCTGAGCCTCTATATCTCTCCTGAGAGGCCTTTTAGGACTAAAGGGCGGGGCTAGGGGTGGGGGCGGGGCCTCTTCCCAAGAGCATGAGACAGGGCTGAGCCTCTATATCTCTCCTGAGAGGCGGGGCTAGGGAAGGGGGCGTGGCCTCTTCCCAACAGTGTGAGACAGGGCTGAGCCTCTATATCTCTCCTGAGAGGCCTTTCAGGACTAAAGGGTGGGGCTAGGGAAGGGGGCGTGGCCTCTTCCCAACAGTGTGAGACAGGGCTGAGCCTCTATATCTCTCCTGAGAGGCCTTTTAGGATTAAAGGGTGGGGCTAGGGGTGGGGGCGGGGCCTCTTCCCAAGAGCCTGAGGCAGGGCTGAGCCTCTATATCTCTCCTGAGAGGCCTTTTAGGACTAAAGGGCGGGGCTAGGGATGGGGGCGGGGCCTCTTCCCAAGAGCCCGAGATAGGGCTGAGCCTCTATATCTCTCCTGAGAGGCCTTTTAGGACTAAAGGGCGAGGATAGGGAAGGGGGTGGGGCCTCTTCCCAAGAGCCTGAGACAGGGCTGAGCCTCTATATACCTCCCCTGAGGCGCTTGTTAGGACACGGGAGCGAGATATAGAGGTTCAGCCCCGTCAGGTACTTCGGAAGAGGCCCCGCCCCCTCCTCTAGCCCCGCCTCCTGTGTCCTGGCAGGCGCCGCAGGACAGGGATAGATGCTCAGCCCTGACTCAGAGCTCGTAACTCCACCCATCCCAGTCCTGGCCGCCCATTTGTGGCCCCGCCCACCTCTTTCCAGAGTAATATTTTTTCTGGAAAGGGGGCGGCAGGCCAAATAAGTTTGGGAACCACTGCTTTAGGCTCACCGGTGCCATGTAAACTACAATACTCACGGGTTCCAGTGTTCCTTGGAGACGCGGTAGAGCGTGCCGAAGATGGTGGGCAGCACGGTGTGGCAGTTGTCCTCCACCAGACTCAAAATGTACTCGTTGTTCCAGAAATACAGAGCCCGCTCTGCAACCTGAGAAACATGACACAGAGAAAACGGCTCAGACCCATTAGCTCTTTCCAGAAAAAATACTACTCAGTGACCCCTGGAAAGAGGGGCGTGGCTCCTGCTCAAGGGGGCAGGGATGAGCCTCTCCCCTAGTCCAAGTTGCAAGGCTGGGAGGGAGTGGTGGGGGAGCCACAAATGGGAGGCCAGGACTGGGATGGGCGGAGTTACGAGCACTGAGGTAGGGATGAGCATCTATCCCTGTCCTGTGGTGCCTTCCAGGACACAAGGGGCGGGGCTAGAGGAGTGGGCGGGCCCTCTTCCCAAGTGCCTGACAGGGCTGGGCCTCTAGACCCCCTTGTTCTAACAAGCGCCTCAGGGGAGGTATAGAGGCTCAGCCCTATCTCAGGCTCTTGGGAGGAAGCCACGCCCACTCCTCTAGCACCGCCCCCTGTGTGTCCTAACAGGCGCAACAGGTTCTCAGCCTTGTCTCCGGCTCTTGGAAGGAGGCCCTGCCCCCACCTCTAGCTCCACCCTTTAGTCCTAAAAGGCCTCTCAGGAGAGATATAGAGGCTCAGCCCTGCCTCAGGCTCTTGGAAGGAGGCCCCGCCCCCACCCCTAGCCCCGCCCTTTAGTCCTAAAAGACCTCTCAGGAGAGATATAGAGGCTCAGCCCTGTCTCAGGCTCTTGGAAGGAGGCCCCGCCCCCACCCTAGCCCCGCCCTTTAGTCCTAAAAGACCTCTCAGGAGAAATATAGAGGCTCAGCCCTGTCTCAGCTCTTGGAAGGAGGCCCCGCCCCCTCCCCTAGCCCCGCCCTTTAGTCCTAAAAGGCCTTTCAGGAGAAATATAGAGGCTCAGCCCTGTCTCAGGCTCTTGGAAGGAGGCCCCGCCCCCACCCTAGCCCCGCCCTTTAGTCCTAAAAGACCTCTCAGGAGAAATATAGAGGCTCAGCCCTGTCTCAGCTCTTGGAAGGAGGCCCCGCCCCCTCCCCTAGCCCCGCCCTTTAGTCCTAAAAGGCCTTTCAGGAGAAATATAGAGGCTCAGCCCTGTCTCAGGCTCTTGGAAGGAGGCCCCGCCCCCTCCCCTAGCCCCGCCCTTTAGTCCTAAAAGACCTCTCAGGAGAAATATAGAGGCTCAGCCCTGTCTCAGCTCTTGGAAGGAGGCCCCGCCCCCTCCCCTAGCCCCGCCCTTTAGTCCTAAAAGGCCTTTCAGGAGAAATATAGAGGCTCAGCCCTGTCTCAGGCTCTTGGAAGGAGGCCCCGCCCCCTCCCCTAGCCCCGCCCTTTAGTCCTAAAAGGCCTTTCAGGAGAAATATAGAGGCTCAGCCCTGTCTCAGGCTCTTGGAAGGAGGCCCCGCCCCCTCCCCTAGCCCCGCCCTTTAGTCCTAAAAGGCCTTTCAGGAGAAATATAGAGGCTCAGCCCTGTCTCAGGCTCTTGGAAGGAGGCCCCGCCCCCTCCCCTAGCCCCGCCCTTTAGTCCTAAAAGACCTCTCAGGAGAAATATAGAGGCTCAGCCCTATCTCACCTGGAAATGGGGGCTGGCAATGCACCGGGCCACTTGCTTGAAGAGCGGCTCCTGGATCTTCACAAATTGGGACGGTTCGATGACATCCAGGATCTCCTCGATCTCTCCCAAGAACATCACCTGGAGCCAGGTCAAGAAGAGAGAAAAATGGGAATGACGGACAAGTACTAGAACCTCAAATAAGGAATTGATAGGAGTTGTAGTTCACCTATATCTAGAGTGCACTATGAACCCAAACAAGGATGGATCTGGACCAAACTTGGCATACATACTCGATATGCCCATATTTGAATTCTGTTGAATTTTGAAGGCAATTGGCCTGGACATTTTGTAGTTGTAGATACTGGGATTTATAGTTCACCTGAAATCAATGAACACTCTGAACTCCACCAAAGATGTAATTGGACCAAACTTGGCTCACAGAACCCTCGTGACATGCAAAAAATACTGGATGTCTTTGGGGGAAATTCACCTTAATTTGAGACATATGGTATGATGTGAGACATAGTGTTATTACCGTACCTCCTTTTGGGTGCAGGTCTTTGGCCAGTATTTCAACAAACCACGGATCACCTGGAAAGACGGAGAAGGAAAGGAGCGGGACAAGAGAGACACGGCAAAAGGTAAGAAAGTTGAATTACTGTATATACTCGAGTATAAGCCTAGTTTTTCAGCCCTTTTTTTAAGACTGAAAAAGCCCCCTTCGACTTATATTCAGGTGAGGGACCTGGTTGGCTTATATTTGGCTTCAGCTTATACTCAAGAATATATGGTATATTTATTATTTTCCTCTATTATTATTCGTATTATTACATTTATTATTTTTCTCTATTATTGTTGCTGCTATTACATTTATTTTACTCTATTTTTATTATTATTTTACTCTGATCTTATTATTATTATTATTGCATTTATTATTTTACTCTATTTATTATTACTTGTATTGTTTTCCTGTATTTATTACTATTATTATTATTACATGTATTATTTTACTCTATTATTATTGGTATTATTACATTTATTATTTTTCTCTATTATTGTTGCTGCTATTACATTTATTTTACTCTATTTTTATTATTATTATTATTATTATTAATATGTTTATTATTTCACTCTGATCTTATTATTATTATTGCATGTACTATTTTACTCTATTTATTATTACTTGTATTGTTTTCCTGTATTTATTACTATTATTATTATTACATGTATTATTTTACTCTATTATTATTGGTATTATTACATTTATTATTTTTCTCTATTATTGTTGCTGCTATTACATTTATTTTACTCTATTTTTATTATTATTATTATTACGTTTATTATTTTACTCTGATCTTATTATTATTATTGCATTTACTATTTTACTCTATTTATTATTACTTGTATTATTTTCCTGTATTTATTATTATTATTATTATTATTATTATTGCATCTATTATTTTACTCTATTATTAAAAGGATACATAAGCTCATTTACATTGAAGAAGATGAGAATAATGATTTGATCAGTCGGAGAGTCTTATCTTAAATTTGAGCTTGATGTAAACATGCAAAACATTTTTTTGTGGTAAAATTAGATGCCTCGGCTTATATCTGGGTCGGCTTATACTCGAGTATATACAGTAATGTAATTTTATCGGTCTCTCGGCTTATACTTGTCAATGTTTTCCCAGTTTTTTTGTGGTAAAATGAGGTGCCTCGGCTTATATTTGGGTCGGCTTATACTCGAGTATATATGGTAATGTAATTTTATTGGTCTCTCGGCTTATACTTGTCAATGTTTTCCCAGTTTTTTTGTGGTAAAATTAGATGCCTCGGCTTATATTTGGGTCGGCTTATACTCGAGTATATATGGTAATGTAATTTTATTGGTCTCTCGGCTTATACTGGAGTTAATGTTTTCCCAGTTTTTTTGGTGGTAAAATTAGGTGCCTTGGCTTATATTCGGGCTGGCTTATACTCGAGTATATACGGTAATGTAATTTTATTGGTATCTATTTTTATTTCTGAAATGTACCACCCTTGGCTTATCCTGGTGTCAATGTTTTCCCAGTTTTTTTGGTGGTAAAATTAGGTGCCTTGGCTTATATTCGGGTCGGCTTATACTCGAGTATATACAGTAATATAATTTTATTGGTATCTATTTTTATTTCTGAAATTTACCACCCTCAGCTTATACTGGAGTCAATGTTTTCCCAGTTTTTTTTTTGGTGGTAAAATTAGGTGCCTTGGCTTATATTCGGGTCGGCTTATACTCGAGTATATACAGTAATATAATTTTATTGGTATCTATTTTTATTTCTGAAATTTACCACCCTCAGCTTATACTGGAGTCAATGTTTTCCCAGTTTTTTTTTTGGTGGTAAAATTAGGTGCCTTGCCTTATATTTGGGTCGGCTTATACTCGAGTATATACGGTAATGTAATTTTATTGGTATTTATTTTTATTTCTGAAATTTACCACCCTCAGCTTATACTGGAGTCAATGTTTTCCCAGTTTTTTTTGGTGGTAAAATTAGGTGCCTTGCCTTATATTTGGGTCGGCTTATACTCGAGTATATACGGTAATGTAATTTTATTGGTATCTATTTTTATTTCTGAAATTTCCCACCCTCGGCTTATACTGGAGTCAATGTTTTCCCAGTTTTTTTTTTTGGTGGTAAAATTAGGTGCCTTGCCTTATATTTGGGTCGGCTTATACTCGAGTATATACGGTAATGTAATTTTATTGGTATCTATTTTTATTTCTGAAATTTCCCACCCTCGGCTTATACTGGAGTCAATGTTTTCCCAGTTTTTTTGTGGTAAAATTAGGTGCCTTGGCTTATATGTATTATGTATTGTATGCTGTGTATTATTGTTGTAAACTGTCCTGAGATTATATTCGGGTTGGCTTATACTCGGGTATATACGGTAGTTAATATTATTATATTATATTATTATTAGTATAATATTGTATTACATTATAATATTATTATCTATATTATAAGTATATACAAAATATCATAGTATATACGGTATATTACACAAATAACAACTAAACAACTCATCCTTGTGCTTTCAGCATTCGTAGCTGTTCAAACACAGGCACAAGACTCACATGTTCGGTCAACGTGGCATCTTTCTCCAGAAACTGAACGACGCAGTAAGCCAGCTGGAAAAAAAAGAGAGGAAGAAATTAATTTCAGTGTGTTGTCGAAGGCTTTCATGGCCGGGATCACAGGGTTGTTGTATGTCTTTCGGGCTGTGTGGCCATGTTCCAGAAGCATTCTCTCCTGACGTTTCGCCCACATCTATGGCAGGCATCCTCAGAGGTTGTGAGGTATGGAGAAAACTAAGCCAAGAGGTTAATATATATCTGTGGAAAGTCTAGGGTGAGAGAGGTCAGTGTGAATGTTGTGTAGTTAATCACTTTAATTAGCATTGAAAAGCTTATCTGCTGTCTTCTTCCTGCCTCTGGGGCATCCTTTGTTTAGAGTCGTTAACTGCCCTAGGTTGATTCATGTCTGGAAATCCTCTGTTTTCAGAGTATTGCTTTTTATTTACTGTTCTGATTCTTGAGTTTTGTAATACTGGTAGCCAGATTTTGTTCATTTTCATGGTTTCTTCCTTTCTGTTGAAGTTGTCCACATGCTTGTGGATTTCAATGGCTTCTCTGTGTAGTCTGACATGATAGTTGTTAGAATGGTCCAGCATTTTTGTGTTCTCAAATAGTATTCTGTGTCCAGGCTGGTTCATCAAATGCTCTGCTATGGCTGATTTCTCTGGTTGAATTAGTCTGCAGTGCCTTTCATGTTCTTTGACTCTTGTTTGGGCAATGCTGCGTTTGGTGGTCCCTATGTAACGCAGACATGAATCAACCAAGGGCAGTTAACGACTCTAAACAAAGGATGCCCCAGAGGCAGGAAGAAGACAGCAGATAAGCTTTTCAATGCTAATTAAAGTGATTAACTACACAACATTCACACTGACCTCTCTCACCCTAGACTTTCCACAGATATATATTAACCTCTTGGCTTAGTTTTCTCCATACCTCACAACCTCTGAGGATGCCTGCCATAGATGTGGGCGAAACGTCAGGAGAGAATGCTTCTGGAACATGGCCACACAGCCCGAAAGACATACAACAACCCTTAATTTCAGTGCCTTTCGAGGAAGGATTTTCCCAAATGCTATTTATAAATCATTCCTTCCCATAGTAGACAGGTCTTGTTACTGCGTCTATAATAATAACCTGTCACGGGCCAGCCATTGTTGGCACTAAGATGGATGGAAGCTCTTCCGGGACTCACCTGGGCGTGGAATATCGAGAGGGATTTCACCGAATGAAGCGGGATGAGGACTCGCACCAGGAACTGTTTGTGTTCGGTCTTCAAAGGCAAGGCGAACCCATTGATTATGCTGCGGAAGAATCGGGAAGGGAACCGGATTAAAAGGGTTACAACAATGGCACCTATTAGGACACGGGGGCGGGGCCAGGGGAGGGGCGGGGCCTCTTCCCAAGTGCCGGAGACAGGGCTGAGCACCTGAGGCGCCTGTTAGGACACACAGGGGGCGGAGCTAGGAGTGGGCGTGGCTTCTTCCCAAGAGCCTGAGACAGGGCTGAGCCTCTACACTTCTCTTGAGAGGCCTTTTAGGACGAAAGGGCGGAGCTAGGGAAAGGGGCGGGGCCTCCTTCCAAGAGACCGAGACAGGGCTGGGCATCTATACCTCTCCTGAGAGGCCTTTTAGGACTAAAGGGCGGAGATAGGGAAAGGGGCGGGGCCTCCTTCCAAGACACCGAGACAGGGCTGGGCATCTATACTTCTCCTGAGAGGCCTTTTAGGACTAAAGGGCGGAGCTAGGGAAAGGGGCGGGGCCTCCTTCCAAGACACCGAGACAGGGCTGGGCATCTATACTTCTCCTGAGAGGCCTTTTAGGACTAAAGGGCGGAGATAGGGAAAGGGGCGGGGCCTCCTTCCAAGACACCGAGACAGGGCTGGGCATCTATACTTCTCCTGAGAGGCCTTTTAGGACTAAAGGGCGGAGCTAGGGAAAGGGGCGGGGCCTCCTTCCAAGAGACTGAGACAGGACTGGGCATCTATACCTCTCCTGAGAGGCCTTTTAGGACTAAAGGGTGGGGCTAGGGGTGGGGGCGGGGCTTCTTCCCAAGAGCCTCTGTATTCTTCCCCTGAGGCGCTTGTTAGAACACTGGAGCGGGGTATAGAGGCTCAGCCCTGTCAGGCACTTGGGAAGAAACCCCGCCCCCTTCTCTAGCCCCTCCCCCTGTGTCCTGGCAGGCGCCGCAGGGCAGAGATAGAAGCTCAGCCCTATCTCAGAGCTCGTAACTCCGCCCATCCCAGTCCTGGCCGCCCATTTGTGGCCCCGCCCACCTCCCCCTCCCATCCCTGCATCTTGGACTAGGGGAGAGTCTCAGCCCCGCCCCCTTGAGCAGGAGCCACGCCCACCCCTCTAAGCCACGCCCCCTTTCCAGGGGGCACTGAGTAATATTTTTTCTGGAAAGGGGGCAGAGGACAAGTAAGTTTAACCTGTTGTGTCATTGGGAGCCTATTGCTACGAAACTTGTATAGTTCAGTACTTTGAGAACTATAACTCCCAGATTGTGAAATAGTGCTGAAAGTTGATTACCTTCCCAAGATTTCAAGCAGTTCTGCCACGCCGTTGAAATGCTCTGTCTCATAGATGAATCTGGCAGCACGGAAAGGGAAAAAAAAGGAAAAATCTCATTATTTTACTCTATTTATTATTACATGTATTATTTTCCTGTATTTATTATTATTATTACATGTATTATTTTACTCTATTATTATTAAAATGATACATAAGCACATTTATATTGAAGAAGATGTGAAGAATGATTTGATCAGAGTTGGACAGCCTTATCTTAAATTTGAGCTTGATGTAAATATTCAAAAACATAGAACCTACTGATGCCTCAATTAATTTAATTTTATTGGTATATATTTTTATTTCTGAAATTTCCACCCTCGGCTTATACTGGAGTCAATGTTTTCCCAGTTTTTTTGTGGTAAAATAAGGTGCCTCGGCTTATATTCGGGTCGGCTTATACTCGAGTATATACGGTAATGTAATTTTATTGGTATCTGTTTTTATTTCTGAAATTTCCCACCCTCGGCTTATACTGGAGTCAATGTTTTCCCATTTTTTGGTGGTAAAATTAGGTGCCTTGGCTTATATTCGGGTCGGCTTATATCCGAGTATATATGGTATTTTCTAATGGGAGCATTCCCGAACTCACCGCAAAAAGATGTTGTTGCACTGCTTGCGGATGTACGCTCGCAGGCCGAGGAATTTGCCGTAGACGCGGTGGAGGATGGTCTTGAGATACTCGCGCTCCCGGGGATCTTCGCTATCGAAAAGCTCTAATAGCTGGAGAAACGGGACAAAAACTCAGCAAAAGAAGCCAGAAAAACAACATTATATACAGGCAAACATGGGCCTTCCGGGTGTTTTGGACTTCAACTCCCACAATTCCTAACCCTTGAGTGTGTGTGGCGTTTTCACTTTGGCTCCGCCCTCCTTGTCTTGTTTTCCGCAAGGAGGAGACGGAGCCGATAGTATGGAGGACGTGGGCGGCGCTTTCACTTTTTCCGTTTTTCCGCAAGGAGGGGGCGGAGCCAAAGTTACAGTGTGTGGGTGACGTTTTCACTTTGGCTCCGCCCTCCCCTCCCAATTTCTGCAAGAAGGGGGCAGAGCTTATTGTATGGGGGAGATGTGGGCGGCGCTTTCACTTCGGCTCCGCCCTCCCCTCTCGATTTCTGCAAGGAGGGGGCGGAGCTGATTGTACGGGGGAGACATGGGCAGCGCTTTCACTTTGGCTCCGCCCTCCCCGCGCCGTTTTTCCGCAAGGAGGGGACAGAGCCAATCGCTGATCCTACGCTGATCCTATAACGCAGTTCAAACTATAATACAGTGTTCCCTCACTTATCGCTGGAATTAGGTTCCAGGACCACCCGCAATAAGTGAAAATCCGCAAAGTAGGGAGACTATATTTTTTTCAATATTTATACATTATGTTAGTAGTTATACACTGATAAATTGCCTCCTTCTCCTCCCGTTGCCACTTGGGCTCCTCCCATTGCTGCTCAGGTTTCTCCCGTTGCCACTTGGGCTCCTCCCATTGCCTCTTAGGCTTCTATCATTGCCACTTGGGCTCCTCCCATTGCTGCTTGGGCTCCCGTTGCCACTTGGGCTCCTCCCATTGCCACTTGGGCTCCTCCCATTGCCACTTGGGCTCCTCCCATTGCTGCTTGGGCTCCTCCCATTGCCACTTGGGCTCCTCCCATTGCTGCTCGGGTTTCTCCCGTTGCCACTTGGGCTCCTCCCATTGCTGCTTGGGCTCCCGTTGCCACTTGGGCTCCTCCCATTGCTCCTCGGGTTTCTCCCGTTGCCACTTGGGCTCCTCCCATTGCCTCTTAGGCTTCTCTCATTGCCACTTGGGCTCCTCCCATTGCTGCTTGGGCTCCCATTGCCACTTGGGCTCCTCCCATTGCCACTTGGGCTCCTCCCATTGCCACTTGGGCTCCTCCCATTCCTGCTCGGGTTTCTCCCGTTGCCACTTGGGCTCCTCCCATTGCTGCTCGGGTTTCTCCCGTTGCCACTTGGGCTCCTCCCATTGCCGCTTGGGCTCCCGTTGCCACTTGGGCTCCCTTTGGCTCCTCCTTCCTCCCCTCCTTAGGCTGTAAATTGTATTTTTTTAATTATTTATAATAGTCTTTTAGAGTTTATTGAAAAACAGCGAATCCGCGAAAAGTATATAGTGAGGGAAGACTGTATACGGAATTGAAGACCCAGCCAAGGAAAGCAAGGGACTTGGCAGCCTCTGACCGAGCCATGGATGCGAATCCCGCCGCCCACCCGCCTTCCGCTCCTGCCACTCACCAGCAATACGAACTTCTGGTCGATGTAGCGCTTGGCAACCGAGGGCTGGAAGTCTGGACTCTCGAGGAAGCGGAGGAAAAATTCATAGACAAGCTGGAGAGAGAAACAGATGGGAGTCAGAGACACATATGGCCTTCCTTGGGGCACATCCGTCCTTCCCATTGAAGTGAAGGCAAAGCCGGAAAAAGTTGCTTTGGAGACATTGACACGAATGAATGAACGTAGAAAAGGTCAAGGTTTCCCCCTGATGTTAAGTCCAGTCGTGTATTTTAATATTTTATTTATTCTAAATGGTTGTGTTATTGCTTTCTGTTTTTTAAAGGCGTCAAATTGTTGCCTATGTTGTGTTGGCGGAAGCTGGGGCTAACAGCGGGAGCTCACTCTGTTCCCCAGATTCGAACTACCGATCTTTCGGTCTGTGATCATGTAATCGCCATGACTGCATGGAGCGCCGTTACTTTTCCGCCAGAGCGGTACCTATTGATCTACTCACATTTGCATGTTTTCAAATGGCTAGGTTGGCAGAAGCTGGGGCTAACAGCAGGAGCTCACTCTGCTCCCCAAATTCGAACCACCGATCTTTCGGTCTGTGATCATGTAATCGCCATGACTGCATGGAGCGCCGTTACTTATCCGGCAGAGCTGTACCTATTGATCTACTAACATTTGCACATTTTCGAACGGCTAGGTTGGCAGAAGCAGGGGCTGACAGCGGGAGCTCACTCTGCTCCCCAGATTCGAACCACCGACCTTTCGGTCCATGGTCATGTGGCCACTGGCATGACTGCATGGTGCGCCGTTACCTTCTCGCCGGAGCGGTACCTATTGATCTACTCACATTTGCAAGTTAAGTTGGCGCCACCGGGGTGTAATTATCTGCAATCTTTGACATCTCCGGTTGGCTGACAAAGAACAGATGCCAGCCATAAAACAGGCCAGCCATAAAACCTCCATTACCCTCTGGTATGTGAGAGCCCCTATATAAATGGGCCAAAGAGAAGGTTATAGTATTCTGTACAATAAAACCTGTT
Source organism: Anolis carolinensis (assembly GCF_035594765.1). Classification (NCBI taxonomy): domain Eukaryota; kingdom Metazoa; phylum Chordata; class Lepidosauria; order Squamata; family Anolidae; genus Anolis; species Anolis carolinensis. The sequence goes on from NW_026943825.1 coordinate 3,885,831, forward strand.
GTAATCTACCAGCCTGTGTCTTGGTGCTTTTTCTGGTGGAAGACTGACCCTCAGCACAACTGGGAGAAGAGAACTTGACAATTTGTACATAATACCAGAACCTTCTCTTTGGCCCATTTATATAGGGGCTCTCACATACCAGAAGGTAATTGAGGTTTTATGGCTGGCATCTGTTCTTTGTCAGCCGACCGTAGATGTCAAAGATTGGAGATCATGACACAGGGACACCATTATAAAATAAAGTACAACTCCTAGGATCCCATACCCTTGTGCCATGGCAGTTCAAGTGGGGTCAAACTGCATTAATTTCATAGTACAGACAGATGTACGGTAAGACAACTGTTTTCTCCCTTGAAGTCTGTACCTGGAGATGGGGCCAAGAGGGCTCCAAGTTGGGCTCATCCTCTTCGGGGTCGAATTCGGGGTTTTCACTGGGCGGAAGCGTCCGGAAAATGTTGACCGAAATCTGGAGAGAAAAGGAGGAAGGACCGGCCACTGCCATATAATCCAATTCAGTGTGGATTTTATTATATAAGATTATAAAAATAACTAGAAAGGAATTGATCAGCAACTGAACAGACTACAGTCCTAAAAGGCCTCTCAGGAGAGATATAGAGGCTCAGCCCTATCTCAGGCTCTTGGAAGGAGGCCCCGCCCCCTCCCCTAGCCCCGCCCTTTAGTCCTAAAAGGCCTCTCAGGAGAGATATAGAGGCTCAGCCCTATCTCAGGCTCTTGGAAGGAGGCCCCGCCCCCTCCCCTAGCCCCGCCCTTTAGTCCTAAAAGGCCTCTCAGGAGAGATATAGAGGCTCAGCCCTATCTCAGGCTCTTGGAAGGAGGCCCCGCCCCCTCCCCTAGCCCCGCCCTTTAGTCCTAAAAGGCCTCTCAGGAGAGATATAGAGGCTCAGCCCTATCTCAGGCTCTTGGAAGGAGGCCCCGCCCCCTCCCCTAGCCCCGCCCTTTAGTCCTAAAAGGCCTCTCAGGAGAGATATAGAGGCTCAGCCCTATCTCAGGCTCTTGGAAGGAGGCCCCGCCCCCTCCCCTAGCCCCGCCCTTTAGTCCTAAAAGGCCTCTCAGGAGAGATATAGAGGCTCAGCCCTATCTCAGGCTCTTGGAAGGAGGCCCCGCCCCCTCCCCTAGCCCCGCCCTTTAGTCCTAAAAGGCCTCTCAGGAGAGATGTAGAGGCTCAGTCCTGTCTCCGGCTCTTGGGAAGAAGCCACGCCCAGTCCTCTAGCTCCGCCCTCTGTGTCCTAACAGACACCCTAGATGCTCAGCCCTGTCTCCGGCTCTTGGGAAGAAGCCACGCCCAGTCCTCTAGCTCCGCCCCCTGTGTCCTAACAGACACCCTAGATGCTCAGCCCTGTCTCCGGCTCTTGGGAAGAAGCCACGCCCAGTCTTCTAGCTCCGCCCCTGTGTCCTAACAGACACCCTAGATGCTCAGCCCTGTCTCCGGCTCTCGGGAAGAAGCCACGCCCAGTCCTCTAGCTCTGCCCCTGTGTCCTAACAGACACTCTAGATGCTCAGCCCTGTCTCTGGCACTTGGGAGGAAGCCACGCCCAGTCCTCTAGCTCCGCCCTCTGTGTCCTAACAGGCACCCTAGATGCTCAGTCCTATCTCCGGCACTCGGGAAGAGGCTCCGCCCAGTCCTCTAGCTCCGCCCTCTGTGTCCTAACAGGCACCCTAGATGCTCAGCCCTGTCTCTGGCTCTTGGGAAGATGCTCCGCCCCCTTCTCTAGCTCCGCCCTCTGTGTCCTAACAGGCACCCTAGATGCTCAGCCCTATCTCCGGCACTCGGGAAGAGGCTCCGCCCACTTCTCTAGCTCCGCCCTCTGTGTCCTAACAGGTGCCACCACCACCCCCCTGGATCGTTCCAGCGCCCACTCACCATCTTGATGATTTCCGGGTAGAGCGGCTCGATGAGAATGCCCCGGTTGGTGGCCACACACTCCACCAACTCGTTCAAGGCCGCCCGCTTGATCTCCTTGCCCTTCAGGTCGGCCACGCAGTCGAGGAAATCGAAGAGGATGGAGCATTGCTGGAGTTTCTTGCAGAGGAGGTCGTGGAGCTCCGACACTGGGGCATCTGGGGGCACGAAGAAGAGGAAAGCGGGGCACTCCCATTGGCTCGTGTCTTGTGCACATGGATCAGTTGCCACTGATTCTCTATCTGTGCCTAGAATCCCATTTGTTGGCTTTGGAAAGGGTTGCTGTCCAAGGTCCTGAACCATATCTACCCCCATGGGCTGCTGTCCAAGGTCCTGAACCATATCTACCCCCATGGCTGATGCCCAAGGTCCTGAACCATATCTACCCCCATGGCTGATGCCCAAGGTCCTGAACCATATCTACCCCCATGGCTGATGCCCAAGGTCCTGAACCATATCTACCCCCATGGCTGATGCCCAAGGTCCTGAACCATATCTACCCCCATGGCTGATGCCCAAGGTCCTGAACCATATCTACCCCCATGGCTGATGCCCAAGGTCCTGAACCATATCTACCCCCATGGCTGATGCCCAAGGTCCTGAACCATATCTACCCCATGGGCTGCCGTCCAAGGTCCTGAACCATATCTACCCCATGGGCTGCCGTCCAAGGTCCTGAACCATATCTAACCCCCCCCCCATGGGCTGCCGTCCAAGGTCCTGAACCATATCTACCCCCATGGGCTGCTGTCCAAGGTCCTGAACCATATCTACCCCCATGGGCTGCTGTCCAAGGTCCTGAACCATATCTACCCCCATGGGCTGCTGTCCAAGGTCCTGAACCATATCTACCCCCATGGCTGATGCCCAAGGTCCTGAACCATATCTACCCCATGGGCTGCCGTCCAAGGTCCTGAACCATATCTACCCCCCCATGGGCTGCTGTCCAAGGTCCTGAACCATATCTACCCCCATGGCTGATGCCCAAGGTCCTGAACCATATCTACCCCATGGGCTGCCGTCCAAGGTCCTGAACCATATCTACCCCCCCATGGGCTGCTGTCCAAGGTCCTGAACCATATCTACCCCCCCCCCCCATGGGCTGCCGTCCAAGGTCCTGAACCATATCTACCCCATGGGCTGCTGTCCAAAGGTCCTGAACCCTATCTACCCCATGGGCTCCTGTCCAAAGGTCCTGAACCATATCTACCCCATGGGCTGCTGTCCAAGGTCCTGAACCATATCTACCCCATGGGCTGCTGTCCAAAGGTCCTGAACCATATCTACCCCATGGGCTCCTGTCCAAAGGTCCTGAACCATATCTACCCCATGGGCTGCTGTCCAAGGTCCTGAACCATATCTACCCCATGGGCTGCTGTCCAAGGTCCTGAACCATATCTACCCCATGGGCTGCTGTCCAAGGTCCTGAACCATATCTACCCCATGGGCTGCTGTCCAAGGTACCCCCGTGGGCTGCTGTCCAAAGGTCCTGAACCCTATCTACCCCCATGGGCTGCTGTCCAAGGTCCTGAACCATATCTACCCCATGGGCTGCTGTCCAAGGTCCTGAACCATCTCCACCTTGGACAGCTCTTCCTTTCTTTAATGGACAACGTTCTGACCAGAAACAATTGCATTATTAACGTTGGCTTCTCATCGCGAGTCCTTTATGCATTATTGACGCAGGCCGATCGCTGTCAGTACTTTCTGTATTTTAATTTGTCTTAAAATAGCCGCCATGGAGTAAGGGAATTGTTGAGTTACAATTCGTTTAGTAGCTCCGATCTTATAATAATAATAAGACAGTAGAGTCTCACTTATCCAAGCTAAACGGGCCGACAGAGCCTTGGATAAACAAATATTAATTATATATTATATATTAAATGTAATATTACTAATAATATTACCATATAATGATATAGTACACTATAGTAATTTAATGCTTACATTGTGCTATGCTAATAATATATTGTATGTACATTTGATTTGTAAGCCGCTCAGAGTCCTCTCCAGGGTGAAAAGAGTGGGATATAAATGTAGTAAATAAATAAATATTACTAATAATATTACCATATAATGATATAGTACAATATAGTAATTTAATGCTTATATTGTGCTATGCTATTAATATATATTTATGTTCATTTGATTTGTAAGCTGCTCTTGAGTCCCCTTCGGGGTGAGTAGGATAGAAATGTAGTAAATAAATAAATATCTTGGATAATAAGGAGAGATTAAAGAAAAGCCTATTAAACATCAAGTTAGGTTATGATTTTACAAATTAAGCACCAAAACATCATGTTAGACAACAAATTTGACAGAAAAAAGTACAGTAGAGTCTCACTTATCCAACCCTCACTTATCCAACGTTCTGGATTATCCAATACATTTTTGTAGTCAATGTTTTCAATATATCGTGATATTTTGGTGCTAAATTCATAAATACAGTAATTACTACATAGCATTACTGCGTATTGAACTACTTTTTCTGCCAAATTTGTTGTCTAACGTGATGTTTTGGTGCTTCATTTGTAAAATCATAACCTAATTTGATGTTTAACAGGCTTTTCCTTAATCCCTCCTTATTATCCAAGATATTCGCTTATCCAAGCTTCTGCCGGCCCGTTTAGCTTGGATAAGTGCGACTCTACTGTAGTTCAATATGCAGTGATGTTGCATTGTAATTACTGTAATTACAAACTTAGTTCCAAAATATCACGATATATTGAAAACATTGACTACAAAAATGCCTTGGATAATCCAGAACCTTGGATAAGTGAGTCTTGGATAAATGAGACTCTACTGTAATAATAATGATGATGATGATGATGATGATGATGGTTTCATCAGCTTCCTTGCAGACTGTGCAAGGAAGCTGATGAAACCATGGATCATCTCCTCAGCAGCTGCTGTAAGAAAATCGCACAAACAGACTACAAACAGAGGCACAACTATGTGGCCCAAATGATTCATTGGAACTTATGTCTCAAGTACCACCTCCTTCGACTTGTGATTTTGTGATATGAAATCCAGCATATCTATCTTGTTTGCTATGTCATAATAAGATAATAATAAAATAATAAACTAATAAAATAATAATAATAACATAATAATAATAATAATAATAATAATAATAATAATAATAATAAAAATCAGCTGATGACCCAAAATGCAGACTGTGCAAGGAAACTGATGAAACCATGGATCATATCCTCAGCTGCTGTAAGAAAATCGCACAGACAGACTACAAACAGAGGCACAACTATGTGGCCCAAATGATTCATTGGAACTTATGCCTCGAGTACCACCTCCCAGCAGCAAAGAACTGGTGGGATCACAAACCAGCAAAGGTCGTGGAAAATGAACACGCAAAGATACTGTGGGACTTCCGAATCCAGACTGACAAAGTTCTGGAACACAACACACCAGACATCACAGTTGTGGAAAAGAACAAGGTTTGGATCATTGATGTCGCCATCCCAGGTGACAGTCGCATTGAAGAAAAACAACAGGAAAAACTCAGCCGCTATCAGGACCTCAAGATTGAACTTCAAAGACTCTGGCAGAAACCAGTGCAGGTGGTCCCGGTGGTGGTGGGCACACTGGGTGCCGTGCCAAAAGATCTCAGCCGGCATTTTGAAACAATAGACATTGACAAAATTACGATCTGCCAACTGCAAAAGGCCACCTTACTGGGATCTGTGTGCATCATCCGAAAATACATCACACAGTCCTAGACACTTGGGAAGTGTTCGACTTGTGATTTTGTGAAATGAAATCCGGCATATCTATCTTGTTTGCTGTGTCATACAACATCGTTGTGTCAATAATAATAATAATAAACTTTATTTGTATTCCGCCCTATCTCCCCGTGGGGACTCAGATCTTGATCTAGACTAGGCCTGGGCAAACTTGGGCCCTCTCTCCATGTGTTTTGAATTTCAACTCCCATCATTCCTAACAGCCTCAGGCCCTTAAGCAGCTGAGCAGGAAAGGAAGGGGCCCGAGGCTGTTAGGAATGATGGGAGCAGAAGTCCAAAACACATGGAGAGAGGGCCCAAGTTTGCCCAGGCCTGATCTAGACACCAAACTCCCATTTAGAAAAAACTCCTGTCTTTGTTCAAAACAATAACAACAACAATGTCTAGTTTCCAGCAGACCTCACTACCTCTGAGGATGCCTGCCACAGATGTGGGCGAAATGTCAGGAGAGAATGCTTCTGGAACATGGCCGTGCAGCCTGGAAAACTCATAGCAACCCAGAAAGCTACCAAATTTTCTGTTCTTAAAATATGTACCCAATGCAAATTATATCTGAGTCATCCCATTAGAAACCCATTAAGGCAGCTGTATTGATCCCATTACTGCCTTTCTCCCGTGCCAATGCAACATTTTGGTTCTGAACAAACCTTGGCAAGAAAATCCAGTTTTCCAGGCCTGTTTTCGAGTGGCAGCTTCTCTGCTATTATTATTATTATTATTATTATTATTATTATTATTATTATTATTATCATTATTATTTGAAACACAACAAGATGAGTCCACAGCAGACACTCTGCTGGCTGTTGTACTGGATCACACGCCAGACACATAATAATAATAATAATAATAATAATAATAATAATAATAATAATAATAATAATAATGTTATTATTAATATATTAATATTAACAATAAAATAATATAACATTATTATTATTATTATTATTATTATTATTATTATTATTATTATTATTATTATTTTGGAGAGTGGTCCTTGGTCAAAGTGGTCCCTGGTCAAAATAAGGTTGGAATCACTGTGTTCAACCCTTGTGCCGGCTCAACTGCTGACCTAAAGGTTGGCGGTTCGAATCTGCGCAAGACGGGGTGAGCTCCCACCTAAAACACATACAGTAGAGTCTCACTTATCCAACATAAACGGGTTGGCAGAACGTTGGATAAGCGAATATGTTGGATAATAAGGAGGGATCAAGGAAAAGCCTATTCAACATCAAATTAGGTTATGATTTTACAAATTAAGCACCAAAACATCATGTTATAAAACAAATCTGACAGAAAAAGTAGTTTAATACGCAGTAATGCTATGTAGTAATTACTGTATTTACGAATTTAGCACCAAAATATCACGATGTATTGAAAACATTGACTACAAAAATGCCTTGGATAATCCAGAACGTTGGATAAGCGAGTCTTGGATAAGTAAGACTCTACTGTATTATTATTATTATTATTATTATTATTATTATTATTATTATTAATATTATTATTATTATTAATAATAATATGTATAAACAGACCAACCAACATACATACTTTGACTTTTATATTTATACTAGCTTGGGTCCCCGGCGTTGCTCGTGATATTTGAAAAAGTCAATTTTAATTGTCCAAAATGTATGACTTGGGGATGAACTACAACTCCCATCATACCAGGTTAACCCCAGTAGATAATTGAGACTCTACTGTATTATTATTACTGTATATACTCGAGTATAAGCCTAGTTTTTCAGCCCTTTTTTTAGGACTGAAAAAGCCCCCTTCGGCTTATACTCAGGTGAGGGTCCTGGTTGGCTTATATTTGGGTCAGCTTATACTCAAGAATATATGGTACATTTATTATTTTTCTCTATTATTATTGGAATTATTACATTTCTTTTACTCTATTTTTTATTATTATTAATACATTTCTTATTTCACTTTGATATTATTATTACATTTATTATTTTACTCTATTTATTATTACATGTATTCTTTTCCTGTATTTATTATTGTTATTATTACATTTATTATTTTACTCTATTAAACTGATTACATGTATTATTTTACGCTCTTATTATACTTACTATTACATTTATTATTCCACTCAATTATTATTATTGCATTTAATATTTAATTTTATTTATTTATTATTAAAAGGATACGTCAGCACATTTACATTGAAGAAGATGGGAATAATGATTTAATCAGAGTTGGACAGTCTTATCTTAAATTTGAGCTTGATGTAAATATTCAAAAACATTTAACCTACGGATGCCTCAATTAATGTAATTTTATTGGTATCTATTTTTATTTCTGAAATTTACCACTCTTGGCTTATACTGGAGTCAACGTTTTCCCAGTTTTTTTGTGGTAAAATTAGATGCCTCGGCTTATATTCGGGTCGGCTTATACTTGAGTATATACGGTTATGGGTATCTATTTTTATTTCTGAAATTTACCACTCTTGGCTTATACTGGAGTCAACATTTTCCCAGGTTTTTTTGTGGTAAAATTAGGTGCCTTGGCTTATATTCGGGTCGGCTTATACTTGAGTATATACGGTTACAGGTATCTATTTTTATTTCTGAAATTTACCACTCTTGGCTTGTACTGGAGTCAACATTTTCCCAGGTTTTTTTGTGGTAAAATTAGGTGCCTTGGCTTATATTCGGGTCGGCTTATACTTGAGTATATACGGTTACGGGTATCTATTTTTATTTCTGAAATTTACCACCCTCGGCTTATACTGGAGTCAACGTTTTCCCAGGTTTTTTTGTGGTAAAATTAGGTGCCTCGGCTTATATTTGGGTCGGCTTATACTTGAGTATATACGGTTATGGGTATCTATTTTTATTTCTGAAATTTACCACCCTCAGCTTATACTGGAGTCAACGTTTTCCCAGGTTTTTTTGTGGTAAAATTAGGTGCCTCGGCTTATATTCGGGTCGGCTTATACTTGAGTATATACGGTTACAGGTATCTATTTTTATTTCTGAAATTTACCACTCTTGGCTTATACTGGAGTCAACATTTTCCCAGGTTTTTTTGTGGTAAAATTAGGTGCCTCGGCTTATATTCGGGTCGACTTATACTCGAGTATATACGGTACATTGGAAGGTGGTCCTTGGTCAAAGTGGTCCCTGGTCTCTGGTCAAAATAAGATTGGGAATCACTGTGTTAAACCCTTGTGCTGCTGAAGGTTGGCGGTTCGAATCCGCGAAGATGGGATGAGCTCCCACCTGTCAGCTACAGCTTCCCATGCCGGGACATGAAAGAAGCTTCCCCAGTAGGATGGTAACACATCTGGGTGTCCTTTGGGCAACGTCTTTGTAGACGGCCGATTCTCTGACACCACATGATAAAAAATATCTATTTATCGAAGAGGGTCAGACTGGATGGTCTTTGGGGTCCCTTCCAATGGTAGGATTCTATGGGGAAGGCTTACCTTTCAGCAAAGGCAGCGGCGTCAGCTCCTGCTGGTTGCTCTGGTACCGGAACTGGGAAGAACTGTGGGACCGGCGCTGGCGGGACCGGCGAAGAGACCGGCGGGAGAAGCCGTCCACTTTGTCCGGCGGCGGCACCGGCGAGAGGCCTGGCGAGGACGGGCTGGTCGGGGTCACCGCCGGAGGGATCTTGGTCTCCATGGTGGGCACCAGCGACCTCAGACGCACCCGGGAAGAGAAGGAGGAGGAGGACGGGGGCCAAGGAAAGGCGAGACGTCCGGCCTAATATTCCGGCCACTCTTTAGGCTTCCCCATAGCAAGGTCCAGGGCCTGGTTGGGCCATCGAGTGTCTGAGTTCCTCTTGGGACAAAGAGTTGGGGTCAGGGATTGGGGCGGCACAACCGTGGCTCACGTCCAGGTCAGTTGCTTATTTGGAGAGGTCTAGAAAGACATTGAGAAGACCAAAAACAGGGCAGATCCTTCAAGGATGACACAGCATGGAGATGGCTGCTTCTGGCCGAGTCCAACGTCTCCTGGAAAGGTGTCGACCCCGGTGAGTGACCAGTTGAGTCCAACGTCTCCTGGAATGATGTCAAACCCAGTTGAGTCCAATGTCTCCTGGAAAGGTGTTGACCCAGGTGAGTGACCGGTTGAGTCCAACGTCTCCTGGAATGATGTCAAACCCAGTTGAGTCCAACGTCTCCTGGAAAGGTGTTGACCCAGGTGAGTGACCAGTTGAGTCCAACGTCTCCTGGAATGATGTCAAACCCAGTTGAGTCCAATGTCTCCTGGAAAGGTGTTGACCCAGGTGAGTGACCAGTTGAGTCCAACGTCTCCTGGAAAGGTGTTGACCCAGGTGAGTGACCAGTTGAGTCCAACGTCAACCCAGGTGAGTGTGGTTGAGTCCAACGTCTCCTGGAAAGGTGTTGATCCAGGTGAGTGACCAGTTGAGTCCAACGTCTCTTGGAAAGGTGTCAAACCCAGTTGAGTCCAACGTCTCCTGGAAAGGTGTTGACCCAGGTGAGTGACCAGTTGAGTCCAATGTCTCATGGAAAGGTGTCGACTCAGGTGAGTGTACAGTTGAGTCCAACGTCTCCTGGAACGGTATCACATCTGTTGCCAAAATAAAAAGGGTACCGATCCCAAAACAAGAGCAAAATGGATAGCTCACATCCAGCAGTTGGTCGTCTATTTGGACAAGTCTAGATGGAAGCCGGGAAATTACCCAAAAATATATAATTCCTTCAAGGATGACACAGCATGGAGATGGTTGCTTCTGGCCCAGGTGAGTCCAGCGTCTCCTGGAAAGATGTTGACTCAGGTAAGTGACTAGTTGAGTCCAACGTCAACCCAAGTGAGTGCGGTTGAGTCCAACGTCTCCTGGAACAGTGTTGACCCAGGTGAGTGACCAGTTGAGTCCAACGTCTACTGGAAAGGTGTCAATCTAGGTGAGTGACCAGTTGAGTCCAACGTCTACTGGAAAGGTGTCAAACCCAGGTGAGTGACCAATTGAGTCTGACGTCTCCTGGAAAAGTGTCAAACCCAGGTGAGTGACCAATTGAGTCTGACGTCTCCTGGAAAGGTGTCAAACCCAGGTGAGTGACCGGTTGAGTCCGATGACTCCTGGAAAGGTGTTGACTCAGGTGAGTGACTAGTTGAGTCCAAGTCAACCTAAGTGAGTGACCGGTTGAGTCCAACGTCTCCTGGAAAGGTGTTGGCCTAAGGTGAGAGACCAGTTGAGTTCAATGTCTCCTGGAAAGGTGTCAATCTAGGTGAGTGTCCAGTTGAGTCCAACGTCTCCTGGAAAGGTGTCGATCCAGGTGAGTGACCAGTTGAGTCCAAAGTCAACCTAAGTGAGTGACCAGTTGAGTCCAATGTTTCCTGGAAAGGTGTTGACCCAGGTGAGTGACCAGTTGAGTCCAATGTCAACCCAGGTGAGTGTCCAGTTGAGCCCGATGTCTCCTGGACAGGTGTCACTTCTGTTGCCAAAATAATTGGGGATTCATCCGATAAAAGGGAGCAAAATGTGTGGCTCACGTCCAGCAGTCTCTTCGGACAAGTCTAGACGGAGGCCGGGAAATGACCGGGAAATTACCCAAAATGGGATAATTCGCTCAAGGATGGCAACGGAGATGAACGGATCGAGCGAGTGACCGATGTGACCGGTTTCGCCCTGGGACGAAGAAGCCGACCTTGCCGTAATAAAATAGAAACGGTGTCCAAAGTGGAGCAGATGCCCTTGGTCGGAAAACAAATCTGGAAGAGGATGAGCCGGAGCCTGGGCTACTTTGGTGCGGTGCCAAGCGGCCGATCCATGGGCCTGGTTCGGGTTCAATCCGGTCCGGAGCCGGACGCCGGCGACGTCTGGCCTGCGGGAACCATGCCGGCGACGGAGACGTGGTAGGCGTCGAATCCGTCGGCGTCAACTCCGTTTCCTCCGGTCCGGCCCTTTCCCATGGGATCCAGCTGCGGAAAAGACGAGACAATAAACAGAAATTTATCTCTATATTTTTCTCTCTCTCGTTGTTACGCATCGGCAGGTGCCGGCAGGTGCATCGCCGGGCGCTGTCCAACGGCTGCAAAATGCAACAAAACCCCCTCCCTATTGATTCCCCCCCAATGCAAACCCTTTTTTTTTCCTTTGCGCCTGGTTGGCTCCTTGGATGCGCCGTGTAACCTTCCTCTTCCTCCTCCTCCTCTTCCTCCCCCCTCAGACCCCCCCTCTCTCTTCCAGGACCACGTGACCCCCAGGCCCTCCGGATTGGACCCTTAAAAATAGACACCTGCGTCATTTCAGGGTTTGGAAAGGTGATGTCATCTCCGCCGGGCAGAGGTCCTTCTTCTTCTTCTTCTGCTGTGGAAGAGAATGAGAGAGAGAGAGAGAGAGAGAGAAAGAAAGGAGGAGGCGGAGGAAGAGAGGAGGAGGGAGGGAGGGAGGATAATGCGCAGGGAAAGAAGCACACACAGAGAAATGGGTGGCTGAGCAAGGCTGGATTCAGATCTGAAGCCTTACAAGCCTTGGTAATAATAATAACCCTAACCCTAACTAGTACAAGAAAACCGCACTACAAACTAGAGCTGACAGCTGGCACAACAAAACATTGCATGGAAAGTTCCTTGACAAAATTGAAGAGCAAGGCTGGATTCAGCTCAGAAACCTTACAGGCCTTGGTTGCTGCTATTATTATGTCTGGTAAAGGTATTTAATAATAATAATAACCCTAACCCTAACTAGTACAAGAAAACCGCACTACAAACTAGAGCTGACAGCTGGCACAACAAAACATTGCATGGAAAGTTCCTTGACAAAATTGAAGAGCAAGGCTGGATTCAGCTCAGAAGCCTTACAGGCCTTGGTTGCTGCTATTATTATGTCTGGTAAAGGTATTTAATAATAATAATAACCCTAACCCTAACTAGTACAAGAAAACCACACTACAAACTAGAGCTGACAGCTGGCACAACAAAACATTGCATGGAAGGTTCCTTGACAAAATTGAAGAGCAAGGCTGGATTCAGCTCAGAAGCCTTACAGGCCTTGGTTGCTGCTATTATTATGTCTGGTAAAGGTATTTAATAATAATAATAACCCTAACCCTAACTAGTACAAGAAAACCACACTACAAACTAGAGCTGACAGCTGGCACAACAAAACATTGCATGGAAAGTTCCTTGACAAAATTGAAGAGCAAGGCTGGATTGAGCTCTGAAGCCTTACAAGCCTTGGTTGCTGCTATTATTATTATTACTCTTGTTTATTTATTTACTAGCTTGGGGACCCAGCATTAGGTTTTCTCGGAGTTGAAGGCCAAAGCATCTGGGGACCCACAACCTGAGACACACTGTTGTAAGTAGGTAAAGGTTTTCCCCTGACATTAAGTCCAGTCATATTAGGTAAAGGTATTTAATAATAATAATAACCCTAACCCTAACCAGTATAAGAAAACCGCACTACAAACTAGAGCATCAAACAGTTGTAGACACTTGGGACTATTTATTTACTAGCTTGGGGACCCAGCATTAGGTTTTCTCGGGGTTGAAGGCCAAAGCATCTGGGGACCCACAAGCTGAGATACACTGTTCTAAGTAGGTAAAGGTTTTCCCCTGACATTAAGTACAGTCATGTCCGGTAAAGGTATTGAATAATAATAATAATAATAATAACCCTAACCAGTATAAGAAAACCGCACTACAAACTAGAGCATCACACAGTCCTAGACACTCGGGACTATTTATTTACTAGCTTGGGGACCCGGCATTAGGTTTTCTCGGAATTGAAGGCCAAAGCATCTGGGGACCCACAAGCTGAGACATACCTTTCTAAGTAGGTTTCCCCCTGACATTAAGTCCAGTCATGTCCGATAAAGGTATTTAATAATAATAATAACCCTAACTCTAACTAGTACAAGAAAACCGCACTACAAACTAGAGCTGACAGCTGGCACAACAAAACATTGCATGGAAAGTTCCTTGACAAAATTGAAGAGCAAGGCTGGATTCAGCTCTGAAGCCTTACAAGCCTTGGTTGCTGCTATTATTATTATTACTCTTGTTTATTTATTTACTAGCTTGGGGACCCGGCATTAGGTTTTCTCGGAGTTGAAGGCCAAAGCATCTGGGGACCCACAAGCTGAGACACACTGTTCTAAGTAGGTAAAGGTTTTCCCCTGACATTAAGTCCAGTCATGTCCGGTAAAGGTATTTAATAATAATAATAATAATAATAATAATAATAATAATAACCCTAACCCTAACCAGTATAAGAAAACCGCACTACAAACTAGAGCATCACACAGTTGTAGACACTTGGGACTATTTATTTACTAGCTTGGGGACCCGGCATTAGGTTTTCTCGGAACTGAAGGCCAAAGCATCTGGGGACCCACAAGTTGAGAACCACTGTTCAAAGGAAGACCTATTATTGTTATTATTATTTTATTATGACACAGCAAACAAGATAGATATGCTGGATTTCGTATCACAAAATCACAAGTCAAACACTTCCCAAGTGTCTAGGACTGTGTGATGTATTTTCGGATGATGTGTGCAGATCCCAGCAGGGTGGCCTTTTGCAGTTGGCAGATCATGATTTTGTCAATGTCTATAGTTTCCAAATGCCGGCTGAGATCTTTTGGCACGGCACCCAGTGTGCCCATCACCACCGGGACCACCTGCACTGGTTTCTGCCAGAGTCTTTGCAGTTCAATCTTGAGGTCCTGATAGCGGCTGAGTTTTTCCTGTTGTTTCTCGTCAATGCGACTGTCACCTGGGATGGCGACATCAATGATCCAAACCTTTTTCTTTTCCACAACTGTGATGTCTGGTGTGTTGTGTTCCAGAACTTTGTCAGTCTGGATTCGGAAGTCCCACAGTATCTTTGCGTGCTCATTTTCCAAGACTTTTGCAGGTTTGTGATCCCACCAGTTCTTTACTGCTGGGAGGCGGTACTTGAGGCATAAGTTCCAATGAATCCTTTGGGCCACATAGTTGTGCCTCTGTTTGTAGTCTGTCTGTGCGATTTTCTTACAGCAGCTGAGGATATGATCAATGGTTTCGTCGGTTTCCTTGCACAGTCTGCATTTTGGGTCATCGGCTGATTTTTCGATCTTGGCCTGAATTGCCTTTGTCCTGATGTCTTGGTCCTGGGCTGCAAGGATCAGGCCTTCCGTCTCCTTCTTCAGGGTCCCATTTGTGAGCCAGAGCCAGGTCTTCTCCTTGTCAGCTTTTCCTTCAATTTTGTCAAGGAACTTTCCATGCAATGTTGTTGTTGTGCCAGCTGTCAGCTCTAGTTTGTAGTGCGGTTTTCTTGTACTGATTCTTTGTCTGCTGTGCTTTGAGGAGTTTCTGATTTTTGACTTCAATCAAAGCAGGGTTTTTTTCGTCATGGAAGTTTCAAACCCCAGAATCACCATACAAGCTGCGCTCTGTAAATAAATATAGCAAGGATTAGTACAGTTTTAAGATCTCTTGGTTGCTGGCAGATTTCAAGCCGGAGCGAGGAAGGGACAGAAGGACGGACCATTAATCCGTTTACGTGCCTTTTCTTTAAGACGCTGTGTAAGGAAGGGAAGGATGGAATGCTATAAGTTTTAAGCCACATTTTATTTATTTATTATTTACTCACCGTGTTTACCATATATACTCGAGTATAAGCCGAGTTTTTCAATCCTTTTTTAGGACCGAAAAAGCCCCCTTTGGGTTATACTCAGGTCTTGGTTGGCTTATATTTGGGTCGGCTTATACTCGAGTATAGATGGTACTTTTATTATTTTTCTCTATTATTATTGGTATTATTACATTTATTATTTTACTCTATTTATTATTATTATTATTATTGGGCGGCTAGGACTGGGATGGGCGGAGTTACGAGCTCTGAGGCAGGGCTGAGCTTCTATCCCTATGCTGCGGCGCCTGCCAGGACACAGGGGGTGGGGCTAGAGGAAGGGGCGGGGCCTCTATAGTCCGCCCCCATGTTCTAACAAGTGCCTCAGGGGAGGTATAGAGCCTCAGCCCTGTCTCAGGCTCTTGGGAAGAGGCCCCGCCCCTGCTCTAGCCCCGCCCTTTAGTCCTAAAAGGCCTCTCAGGAGAAATATAGAGGCTCAGCCCTGTCTCATGCTCTTGGGAATAGGCCCCGCCCCCACCCCTAGCCCCGCCCTTTAGTCCTGAAAGGCCTCTCAGGAAAAATATAGAGGCTCAGCCCTGTCTCATGCTCTTGGGAAGAGGCCCCGCCCCCTTCCCTAGCTCCGCCCTTTAGTCCTAAAAGGCCTCTCAGGAAAAATATAGAGGCTCAGCCCTGTCTCATGCTCTTGGGAAGAGGCCCCGCCCCCACCCCTAGCCCCGCCCTTTAGTCCTAAAAGGCCTCTCAGGAGAAATATAGAGGCTCAGCCCTGTCTCATGCTCTTTGGAAGAGGCCCCGCCCCCACCCCTAGCCCCGCCCTTTAGTCCTAAAAGGCCTCTCAGGAGAAATATAGAGGCTCAGCCCTGTCTCATGCTCTTGGGAAGAGGCCCCGCCCCCACCCCTAGCCCCGCCCTTTAGTCCTAAAAGGCTTCTCAGGAGAAATATAGAGGCTCAGCCCTGTCTCGTGCTCTTGGGAAGAGGCCCCGCCCCTGTCTCTGGCACCGCCCTTTAGTCCTGAAAGGCCTCTCAGGAGAAATATAGAGGCTCAGCCCTGTCTCATGCTCTTGGGAAGAGGCCCCGCCCACTCCTCTAGCTCCGCCCCCTGTGTGTCCTAACAGGCGCCCTAGATGCTCAGCCCTGTCTCAAGCACTTGGGAAGAGGCCCCGCCCCTCCTCTGGCCCCGCCCCCGTGTCCTAATAAGTGCCATCACCGCCCCCCTGGATCGCTCCAGCGCCCACTTTGTGAACCACTGGACTAGATGACCTTTGGTAGACCCTTATTTGGGTCATTTCCGACTTTCTGTATCGTGTCATGAAATTATACCTCCAATACGAGCAGAGACATGGTTCGTGAGTGTCTCCCTTTGTGCTCTTCGGCTTAATGGAACTCATTAGGAGAGCCCGGAACTCATTAGTAGACCTCTCGGCCCCAGACAGACACAAATACACAAAAAGGAAGGGATGCCCCATTGAGCTTTCGGGGAAAGCAAACTCTCCGGGGCAGTGACCCATAAGCAGTGATGACGCGGGTGAAGTTGGCAGCATCCAAACAATGGGAAGGATTCAAGGAAGGACTAATCTCGGTGGTAGATTTGTAGGCACATAGAAGACACAGAAGACGAAATTGAAAGAATATATAGAATAACAATCATCATAATCATAATCGCTTGGGAAGTATTCGACTTGTGATTTTGTGATACGAAACCCAGCATATAGATCTCGTTTGCTGTGTCATATTCTGTCTTTGTGTCAGTAGTAATAATAATAATAATAATAATAATAATAATAATAATAATAATAATAAGGCAACATAATACTGTATATACTCGAGTATAAGCCTAGTTTTTCAGCCCTTTTTTTGGACTGAAAAAAAACTCCTCGGCTTATACTCAGGTGAGGGTCCTGGTTGGCTTATATTTGGGTCAGCTTATACTCGAGAATATATGGTACATTTATTTTTTCTCTATTATTATTGGTATTATTACATTTATTATTTTTCTCTATTATTGTTGCTACTATTACATTTATTATTTTTCTCTATTATTATTGGTATTATTACATTTATTATTTTTCTCTATTATTGTTGCTACCCTTACATTTATTTTACTCAATTTTATTATTATTAATAATACATTTATTATTTCACTCTGATCTTATTATTATTACATTAATTATTTTACTCTATTTATTATTACTGTATATACTTGAGTATAAGCCTAGTTTTTCAGCCCTTATTACTCTATTATTATTACATTTATTATTTTTCTCTATTATTGTTGCTACTATTACATTTATTTCACTCTATTTTTATTATTAATATATTTATTATTTCACTCTGATATTATTGTTACATTCGATATTTTACTTTATTTATTATTACATTTATTATTTTACTGTATTTATTAGTACAGTAGAGTCTCACTTATCCAACACTCGCTTATCCAACGTTCTGGATTATCCAACAAATTTTTGTAGTCAATGTTTTCAATATATCATGATATTTTGGTGCTAAATTCGTAAATACAGTAATTGCAACATAACATTACTGCGTATTGAACTACTTTTTCTGCCAAATTTGTTGTATAACATGATGTTTTGGTGCTTAATTTGTAAAATCATAACCTAATTTGATGTTTAATAGGCTTTTCCTTAATCTCTCCTTATTATCCAAGATATTCGCTTCTCCAAGGTTCTGCCGGCCCGTTTAGCTTGGATAAGTGAGACTCTACTGTATTACATTTATTTTCTCTATTTTTATTATTAATATATTTATTATTTCACTCTGATATTATTATTATTACATTTATTATTCTACTCTATTATTATTAAAAGGATACATAAGCACCTTTACATTGAAGAAAATGAGACTAATGATTTAACCAGAGTTGGACAGTTTTATCTTAAATTAAAATTTTATGTAAATATTAAAAATATTTACCCTTACTGATGCCTCAATTAATGTAGTTTTATTCATATCTATTTTTATTTCTGAAATTTACCACTCTCGGCTTATACTTGAGTCAATGTTTTCCCATTTTTTTTAATGGTAAAATTAGGTGCCTCGGCTTATATTCGGGTCGGCTTATACTCGAGTATATACGGTACATAGACTAACAACAACAACAACAACAACAACAACAATTGCTTGGGAAGTGTTCGACTTGTGAACCTTTGTTGGGAGCAACATTTTTTTAAAAAAACGGGAATTTTAGACAGGAAACAATCAGGGCCAGCTAACACCTCCCAACAAAGGATTCCCCCAGGCAGGAAGCAGCCAGGCTTTGAAGCTGCAAGGCTATTCAGTGCTGATCGAGCTGGCCAATTGCACCATTCACCTCCAACAGACAACAGTTTTTTCTCCTGCCCTGGACGTTATTCGACAGATATATAAACATCCTGCTTCCTTGTCTCGTTCTCCAAGAACTCTCAAAGCCTTCTCCAAAAACTCTCAAAAATTAATCCAGCGATGAATAATTAACCATTGATGTGCTCCGTATGCACTTAAACCTATTGCCGGCGGTCCCTGGGTGGAGCATCCTGTCCATAAAGTAAAGAAGCATCTATTTGTTGGGACTCTCTAAACTCAATAACCTTCCGGGGCTGCTCAAGAAATTGGCCGTCAAGAAATGTGCCAAGCGTCCAATTGCTCTAGGCCTGCGAGGAAATGATTTCTGGATCTTCCTTGCCTAAGGAAGGAATATGATAATTATTATCATTGTTATTGTTATTATCTGATGGCCTTTGGTAGCCCTTCCAACTCTAGGATTGTGTCGCTCTATCATTAGCATTATTAATATTAATATTTGATGGCCTTTGGTGCCCATTCCAACTGTAGAATAATAATAACAACAACTGTTATTATTATTATTATTATTATTATTATTATTATTATTATTATCATTATTTGATGGCCTTTGGTACCCTTTCCAACTCTAGGATTGCATGGTTCAATCATTATCATTATTAATATTTGATGGCCTTTAGTGCCCATTACAACTGTAGAATTATTATTATTATTATTATTATTATTATTATTATTATTATTATTATTATTATTATTTGATGGCCTTTGGTACCCTTTCCAACTCTAGGATTGTACAGTTTTATTATTATTATTATTATTATTATTATTATTATTATTATTATTATTATTAATAATAATTGATGGCCTTAGTGCCCATTCCAACTGTAGAAATATTATTATTATTATTATTATTATTATTATTATTATTATTATTATTATTATTATTATTTGATGGCCTTTGATAGCCCTTCAAACTCTAGGAATGCATGGTTCTATCATTATCATTATTAATATTAATATTTGATGGCCTTTAGTCCCCATTCCACCTGTAGAATTATTATTATTATTATTATTATTATTATTATTATTATTTGATGGCCTTTGGTACCCTTTCCAACTCTAGGATTGTATAGTTCTATTATTATTATTATTATTATTATTATTATTATTAATAATAATAATAATAATAATAATAATAATAATAATAATAATATTTGATGGCCTTAGTACCCATTCCAACTGTAGAAATATTATTATTATTATTATTATTATTATTATTATTATTATTATTATTATTATTATTTGACTGCCTTTGGTAGCCCTTCCAATTCTATAATTTAATAATAACAATAGATGTTCCTTGATATCTCTTTCAACTCAATAATAATAATAATAATAATAATAATAATAATAATAATATTTCTACAGTTGGAATGGGCACTAAGGCCATCAAATATTATTATTATTATTATTAATAATAATAATAATAATAATAATAATAATAATAATAATAGAACTATACAATCCTAGAGTTGGAAAGGGTACCAAAGGCCATCAAATAATAATAATAATAATAATTATTATTATTATTATTATTATTTGACGGCCTTTGGTAGCCCTTCCAATTCTATAATTTAATAATAACAATAGATGTTCCTTGATATCTCTTTCAACTCAATAATAATAATAATAATAATAATAGGATGATGATGATGGTGCTGAGGCTGGATGGCCATCTATCAGGAGGGTTTTGGATGCTGTCTTTCCTTAATGCAAAGAATAGGGTCAGAATGGATGGCCATTGCGGTTTCATATGAACTTCATGGAGTCCCCATAGATTAAGAGGGACTTGAAAGTCCACCACACTCTGCTTGATCTTGGCTCTAAGAAGGGTCAACCTTGGCTAGGGCTTGGATGGGAGACCACCAACAAAAACCAGGTGTCATGACCAATCTTTGACATCTCCGGTCGGCTGACAAAGAACAGATGCCAGCCATAAAACCTCAATTACCCTCTGGTATGTGAGAGCCCCTATATAAATGGGCCAAAGAGAAGGTTCTGGTATTCTGTACAATAAAACTTGTTGGAATCTACCAGCGTGTGTCTTGGTGCTTTTTCTGGTGGAAGACTGACCCACAGCACAACTGGGAGAAGAGAACCTGACAATTTGTACAGAATACCAGAACCTTCTCTTTGGCCCATTTATGTAGGGGCTCTCACATACCAGAGGGCCATTGAGGTTTTATGGCTGGCATCTGTTCTTTGTCAGCCGACCGGAGATATCAAAGATTGGAGATCATGACACGGGGACACCATTTTAACTGCCCTGGCTCAATGCTATGGAATGATGGGAGTTGTAGTTTTGCAAGGCCTCGACTCTTCTCTTCCCTAGAGTGCTAGTGTCTCACTAAGGTAAATATTATTTGTAAGCCGCTCTGAGAGCGGGATATAAATGTAGTAAATAAATAATTTAGTAAATAATGTAGTAAATAAATTCTGGTGGAAGACTGACCCACAGCACAACTGGGAGAAGAGAACCTGGCAATTTGTACAGAATACCAGAACCTTCTCTTTGGGCCATTTATATAGGGGCTCTCACATACCAGAGGTGCAATTTCGGGAGAAGGGCAAAACCACCTCTTGAGTTTTTCTTGCCTATGAAGCCACTTTGAAGGCACTAAGTCGTATCTCTATCGCTTGGCAGAAAAGAAACCCTTGGCTTTGGTTGTCCGACCCGCGTTCCTCCTTGACCCATTTCCTCCGACCCATACCGGCCCCTTGTCGGAAGACATTTATCCACTGCAACCCGTTGGCCTGCTTGTGGCAAGTCATTCATTAACCCCGTTTCAATTCCTTGTTGGGGCATAAAAAGGGAGATGTCGCAGGGGCGAGCCATTCCACGATGCCACGCCGACTGTCCTTGTGCCCAGGCCCCACCGTGGCCCCCGTCCCTTTCGGAGACCTCCTGGAAGAGGTGGGCAGCACCGGGCTCTTCCAGCTCTTCTCCACCGTCCTGCTCTCCATCCCAGTCTTGCTTCTCGCCAGCCACAACTTGGTGCAGAATTTCAGTGCGGCCTCGCCGGAGCATCGCTGCCACCTGGTCCAGCTCAACGCCTCTCGGATCGGTCAAGACGCACAATCCGATATTTGCCAAAGTTTTGTCATAAGGCAGTCTTCTCCCGACGCCAATGGATCCACGCCATGCCACAACGGATGGGAGTATGACCGCAGCGTCTTCACCTCCACCATTGTGACCGAGGTATGACTGTGTTGTCGAAGGCTTTCGCGGCCGGAATCACTGGGTTGTTGAGTTTTCGGGGCTGTCTGGACATGTTCCAGAAGCATTCTCTCCTGACGTTTTGCCCACAGGCATCCTCAGAGGTTGTGAGGCCTGTTGTAAAAGAGGCAAGTGGGTTTATACAGGGGCGGCCCAACCGCGAGGCGAACTAGTTGATCTATATATATAAAAGGGTAATGAAATTTCGGCCTAGGACAAAACAACAAAACTACACATCCCAGAAACACTAAACTTGGCAGCACAACCCCTCATCCACGCCTCAACGTTCATGCAACAAAAAGCTCCAGCTACTCCAGAAAACGGCCAGGCTTTGAGACTGCAAAGCTATTCACTGCTATTCCATAAGGATTCCCATAAGCCACAGCAAGGCGTGGCTGGGCAAAGCTAGTCTATATATATAAAAGGGTAATGAAATTTCGGCCTAGGACAAAACATCAAAACTACACATCCCAGAAACACTAAACTTGGCAGCACAACCCCTCATCCATGCCTCTACATTCATACAACAAAAAGAAAAATAAAGTCCTAATTAGAGGGAGAGGAATAATTGTTTTTATCCAATTGCTGCCAGTTAGAAGGCTAAGCTCCGCCCACTTGGTCTCCTAGCAATTCACTCAGCCCATGTGTTTTTGTAAGCCATCCTGAGTCCCCTGTTGGGTAAGAAGGGCGGGATATAAATATTGTAATAAATAAATAATAAATTCTGTTCGCGTAAACTTGAAAAATACCTAGGGCCAGCCCTGGACAGGGGCGGTCCAACCACGAGGCGAATTAGGCACTTGCCTGTGGCGCCATCGTCCCAGGGGCGCAGTTGAGCCCCCCAGGAGGATGGTGCCACCCCTGCCTCTTTTTCCATTATCCAACATTTTCGCTTATCCAACACTTTTATTTTTCAGTGACTGGTTTGGGGGGGAGCGCCAAAATTCTGTTCGCCTACACTTGAAAATTACCTAGGGCCGGCCCTGGGTTTATATATCTGTGGAAAGATGTCCAGGGTGGGAGAAAGAACTCTGGCAACTCACCAAACCACAATTCCCAGTATCCCATAGCATCGAGCCATGGTAGTTCAAGTGTAGTCAAACTGTATTGTGTAGAGATGCATACAATCTCTCTCTCTTGTAGTGGGACCTCGTGTGTCACCTACAATCCCTCAAAAGCCTGGCACAGTCTCTCTTCATGGCGGGTGTTTTGGTGGGCGCCTTCATCCTCGGAGATCTCTCAGATAGGTAAGGAGCAACGCAGACTCCCTTCTTCTTCCATCTCTGACTTTCAGGATTCCATACCATTGAACTACAGGGTGAGCAGCCCTGTCCTTATGCTGGGAGGATGGCTTGAGGAAGGCATGTAGTGGCTGAGAGCTCTCCGGGGTGCTCTTGGTTGTCGCCTGCCTCACTCTCCTCCCGGCATAATGCCGAGAGGACAGCTTGAATATTGAGGGAGGTGGATTGGGAAGGAAAATCGGGGCAGTCGCAAACATGTCTCGTTTTCCTCCCGGCGTAAGGTGGGGTGAGCAGTCCTGTCCTTATGCTGGGAGGACGGCTTGAGGAAGGAATGCAGTGGTTGAGAGCCCTCCGGGGTGTTCTCGGGTGTCACCTGCCTCATTCTCCTCTTGGCTAATGCCGAGAGGACGGCTAGAATATTGGGGAGGAGGATGGGGCAGTCGCAAACATATCTCGTTTTCCTCCCGGCATAAGGATGGGGTGAGGAGCCCTGTCCTTATGCTGGGAGGATGGCTTGAAGAAGGCATGCAGCAGTCGAGAGCCTTCCAGGGTGCTCTCGGATGTCGCCTGACTCACTCTCCTCCTGGAAAAGACAGCCCAAATATTGAGAGATGAGTAATGGGGAGGAGGATCGGGGCAGTTGCAAGCATATCTCATTTTCCTCCCAGTATTAGGATGGGGTGAGCAGTCCTGTCCTTATGCTGGGAGGACGGTTGAGGAAGGCACGCTGCG
Organism: Anolis carolinensis; assembly: GCF_035594765.1. NCBI lineage: Eukaryota > Metazoa > Chordata > Lepidosauria > Squamata > Anolidae > Anolis > Anolis carolinensis. Next base: position 3,909,624 of record NW_026943825.1, read on the forward strand.
GCTGAGAGCCTTCCAGGGTGCTCTCGGATGTCACCTGCTTCACTCTCCTCCCAGATAATGCCGAGAAGACGGCTCGAATATTGACGAGAAGGATTGGGGCAGTCGCAAACATATCTCCTTTTCTTCCTGGCATAAGGATGGGGTGAGCAGTCCTGTCCTTATTCTGGAAGGACGGCTTGAGGAAGGCATGCAGCAGTTGAGGGCCCTCCAGGGTGCTCTCGGACGTTGCCTGTCTCATTCTCCTCCCAGCTAATGCTGAGAGGACAGTCCAAATATTGAGGGAGGAGTATTGGGGAGAAGGATCATAAGGATGGTGTGAGTAGCCCTGTCCTTATGCTGGGAGGACGGTTGAGGAAGGCACGCTGCGGCTGAGAGCACTTTGGTGTGCTCTCGGATGTCACCTGTCTCAATATCCTCCTGGCATAATGCCGAGAGGACAGCCCGAATATTGAGGGAGGAGGATCAGGGCAGTTGTAAACACGTCTCGTTTTCTTCCTGGCATAAGGATGGGGTGAGCAGCCTTGTCCTAATGCTGGGAGGACGACTTTAGGAAGGCATGCAGTAGCTGAGAGCTGTCCGGGGTGCTCTCGGACGTCGCCTGCCTCACTCTCCTCCTGGAGAAGACAGCCCGAATATTGAGAGACGAGTATTGGCGAGAAGGATAGGGGCAGTCACAAACATGTCTCATTTTCCTCCCAGTATTAGGATGGGGTGAGCAGTCCTGTACTTATGCTGGGAGGACGGTTGAGGAAGGCACGCCACGTCTGAGAGCCTTCCAGGGTGCTCTCGGACGTCGCCTGCCTCACGTCTCATTTTCCTCCCAGTATTAGGATGGGGTGAGCAGCCCTGTCCTTATACTGGGAGGACGGTTGAGGAAGGCACGCCGCGGCTGAGAGCCTTCCAGGGTGCTCTCGGATGTCGCCTGCCTCACTCTCCTCCCGAGTCTTAGGCTCTGAAATCCCAAATCCGCAACCACAGGTCTCACTGTCTCGATCTTTGCCCCGAAGGTTCGGCCGCCGCCTTATCCTCATCTGGTCCCTTCTGCTGGTAGCCGTCATGGGCTGCGCGGCTGCTTTCTCCCAAAACTTCGCGGCCTACTGCGTCTTCCGGTTCCTGAGTGGAGTGGGCATCTCGGGCTTCCTCCTGAACTACATCTGCCTCAGTGAGTCCACCATGGGATCCCACGATCTTTTGGGCTGAAATCTGAATACAACTAGTATGGTGAGTGTAACTCCAGAGCGAGCTGGACTTCCATGGATTTTTCTCGCTTCCTGCCAGGTCTGGAGTGGGTTCCCACTAAACACAGGGCGACGGTGGTCTCTGCGCAGAGCTATTGCAGTACGGCCGGCCAGTTGCTCCTCGCAGGGCTGGCGTACGGTATCCGCAACTGGCGTTGGCTGCAGCTGGCGATTTCTGCCCCATTCTTCTGCTTCTTTGCCTATTCCTGGTGAGTTTCCAATGAAGCTTCATTGATTCGATTGTAGGTGAACTATAAATCCCAGCAACTACAAATCAAGGTCTGTTTTCCCCAAACTCCACCAGTGTTCACATTTGGGCATATTGAGTATTGGCGCCAAGTTTGGTCCAGATCCATCATGGTTTGAGTCCACACTGCACTCTGGATGTAGGTGAACTACAACTTCCAAACTTCCAGGTCCATCATTGGTGGTGTTCAGAGTGCTTTTAGATTGCAGGTGAACTATACATCCTAGCCCTTACAACTGATGGAGTTTCTCAGGGTTAACCTGTCACGATGTGAGCTGTAGTTCACCCACAAGCTTATGAAAAAATAGCCCGAACAACGCCGGACACCTAAACTAGGATCTCTTTCTCAGGTGGCTTCCAGAATCAGCTCGGTGGCTCCTCATGAACAACGAGCATGAAGCGGCCTTGAGGAACCTCAAACTGGTGGCCAGGATCAACGGGAAAGCAGCAGCTGGCAACAAGGTGGTCCTGGAGGTGGGTGAAATTCAGCAAATAAATGTCGAAGCGCATGTATTCGTTGTGCAGATTGGGTTCGCCAACAAACGACCTCTTTCTTCCCAGATGCTGGAGACTCAAAGAGGGGGCAAATCTCCGCACTCCTGCCTGGACCTTTTCCGCACACCGGGACTGAGACGCATCAGTTGTTGCCTCATGTTCGTCAGGTATTACAAAAGCCAAAAAATACTGTATATACTCGAGTATAAGCCTAGTTTTTTAGCCCTTTTTTTTAAGGCTGAAAAAGCCCCCGTCAGCTTATACTCGGGTGATGGTCCTGGTCGTCTTATATTCAGGTCGGCTCATACTCGAGAATATATGGTACATTTATTATTTTTCTCTATTATTATTGGTATTATTACATTTATTATTTTACTCTATTATTGTTGCTATTACATTTATTTTACTCTATTTTTATTATTAATAATTCATTAATTATTTCACTCTGATCTTATTATTATTACATATATTATTCTACTCTATTATTACATGTATTATTTTCCTGTATTTATTATTACAGTAGAGTCTCACTTATCCAACATAAACAGGCCGGCAGAACGTTGGATAAGCAAATATGTTGGATAAGTGAGACTCTATTAAAAAAACATTTAACCTACTGATGCCTCAATTAATGTAAATTTTTGGTATCTATTTTTATTTCTGAAATTTCCAACCCTCGGCTTATACTTGAGTCAATGCTTTCCCAGGGTTTTTTTGGTGGTAAAATTAGATGCCTCGGCTTATATTCGGGTCAGCTTATATTTGAGTATATACGGTATTCCTGGGTGTTGTAGTTTTACAAAGTCTTTTGCCTTCTCTGGCCTTTCCCTCTTGACAGATTGCTTTCTCCCGCAGCTTCTCAATGAACATGTCCTACTTTGGCCTGGCCATGGAGCTCTCCGTGTTCGGACTCAATGTCTTCCTGGTTCAGCTCTTCTTTGGGGCCATCGATCTGGTGGCCAAGATGGCTTGCGCCCTGATGCTCACGTTCTTCGGCAGACGAACAATCCAAGCCGTCTCCCTCATTCTTGCCGGAACGTTCCTCTTGCTCAGCCTCCCAGTGCCTGCTGGTAAGACGCAAACCTTGGCTTAATAATACGTACATGCAAAAGGATTTTAGGAGTCTTAATGGACTGAAAACTGAACATAATAACAATAAATTCAAATTTATTTATTGCTTAGACCAGGGATCCCCAAACTAAGGCCCGGGGGCCGGATGCGGCCCATAAAAGCTATTTATCCGGCCCCCACGGCACAAAGGCAGAAGGGGGTTGGGCTAAATGACCCAAGGGGTCTCTTCTTCTCTTCCAACCCTTATTATTATTATTATTATTATTATTATTATTATTATTATTATTATTATTATTATTATTATTATCATTGAGGCTGGGTGGCCATCTGTCAGGGGTGCTTTGCTTGTGCTTTTGGTGCACAAAGGCAGAAGGGGGTTGGACTGAATGGCCCAAGGGGTCTCTTCCAACCCTCTTTATTATTATTATTATCATTATTATTATTATTATTATTAATAACATAGAGGCTGGGTGGCCATCTGTCAGGGGTGCTTTGCTTGTGCTTTCGGTGCACAAAGGCAGAAGGGGGTTGGACTCAATGGCCCAAAGGGTCTCTTTCAACCCACTTTTTATTGTTGTTGTTGTTGTTGTTGTTGTTGTTATTAATTATTATTGCTCGGTGGCCAACTATAGTCCGGCCCTCCAACGGTCCGAAGGATCATGAACTGGCCCCCTGTTTAAAAAGTTTGGGGACCCCTGGCTTAGACCATAGGTCTTTCACATGCAAGACAAACAAACAAATACACAAAAGCCAGATCATCAAATACAATATAAAACATGACATCCAAACCCTATATAAATCATTAAAACATTAAAATGCTGCAAATATCAATGTCAGGATATGCCCTTCAACATAATAACAATAATAATAAGGGGTTGCAGCATGTTAAAGAGCTGAGCTGCTGAACTTGCAAACCAAAAGATCGCAGGTTCGGATCCGGGGAGTGGAATGAGCACCTCCTGTTAGCCCCAGCTTCTGCCAAGCTAGCAGTTCGAAAACATGCAAATGCGAGTAGATCAATAGGTACTGCTCTGGCGGGAAGGTAACGTTGCCTACGGAAAACGCCGGCTCTTCGGCTTAGAAATGGAGATGAGCATCGGACACGGCTGAACTTAACATCAGGGCAAACCGTTACTTTAAGGGGTTGCTGTGAGTTCCAGAAGCAGCACCCTCTCCTGATGTTTCGCCCACGTCTATGGCAGGCATCCTAGATCTTTGTGAGGTAGATTGGAAACTAAGCAAGTGGGTTTATATATCCGTGGAATAATGTCCAGGGTGGGAGAAAAGCCTCTTGTCTGCTGGAGGCAAGTATGAATGTTGCAATAATAATAATAATAAAGATCGAACTTCAACGACTCTGGCAGAAACCAGTCCAAGTGGTCCCGGTGGTGATGGGCGCACTGGGTGCTGCGCCAAAAGATCTCAGCCGGCATTTGGAAACAGTAGACATTGACAAAATCACGATCTGCCAACTGCAAAAGGCCACCCGACTGGGATCTGCACGCATCATCCGAAAATACATCACACAGTCCTAGACACTTGGGAAGTGTTCGACTTGTGATTTTGTGAAACGAAATCCAGCATATCTATCTTGTTTGCTGTGTCATACAATAATATAATAATCATCATCATTATTATTATAATTATTGACAAAATAATAATAATCATCATCATTATTAATACACCTAAATACTATTAATCACCTTGATTAGCACTGAAAAGCCTTGCAGCTTCAAGGCCTGGTTGATTCCTCTGTTTGTTGGAAGGTGTTAGCTGGCCCTGATGGTTACCTGCCTGGAATTCTCTTGTCTTCTGAGTGTTGTTTTTTATTTACTGTCTTGTTTTTGAAGGTGTTTTTTTAAATACTGGAGCCAGATTTTGCTCCTTTTTATGGTTTTCTTCTTTCTGTTGAAATTTTTCACATACTTGTTTTTTTCTCTCCTATTTTTTTCCCCTAGAAATGTCAATGGTGCGCCTTTCCTTTGTGGTGTTGGGAAAAGGATGCCTCGCATCTGCCTCCATGTGCCTTTATCTCTATGGGGGAGAACTCTTCCCTACAGTCATCAGGTAAGGGTGAGGCCAGAGAGTGCACAGAATGTGTAGATATGAATGTCAGGGAATCGGCGACCCCGACTTGATTGACAAACCAGGTCCCACCTCAGCTCACCCGTCAGACCACTCTGCAAACGGTGACCAAAAAACGACAACTTCACTGATTTATAACGGCTGAAACTCAGAGGCACTGAAACTTTATTTACGTTATTTACAGTGCTAATTGACCAAAGCTATCAGGACACATGTTGTATCCACACGAACAAACATGGAGCACGTCTGTCTCTCACAAAGTCCGTTCTCTCTGAACTGTAGCACCTCCTCTGCATTCCACAGCTTGGGATGTATCTTCCTGTCAAGTAGCACAAACGGAAGTCTTTGCCATTTGCCCTTCCAGCAATCAATCAGGGCTCGCTGCAATTAACCTCTTGACTGCTGGAATGCTTGCCGGAATGAAATGCACACAATTCCACAGCAACAATAGATTAAACGTTTTATAACAAAAACACTAACAATGAAGAGTTGGAATAGGCACAAAATTGGGCACCTGAATCTTTTCTCTCCTTTGTGAAGAATGGCTAGCTACTCTGGCCAGATACCCACCCCACCAGCCATAACTACACCTCTCATCATCTATTAGATTTGTTGTCGAAGGTTTTCATGGCCGGAACCACTGGTTGCTGTGAGTTTTCCGGGCTGTCTGGCCATGTTCCAGAAGCATTATGTCCTGACGAATGCTTTTTGAAGACGGCCAGACGGCCCAGAAAACCTGTAGCAACCCATTCATTACACTGTCCTGTACTCCATTTGAATATGCACCGTTTCTTCTCAACAGGCAAACAGGCACCAGCTTCCTCACCGTAATGGCGCGCCTGGGCGGGATCGTGGCTCCGGTGGTGCTGATGGCTGGTAGCTACCAGCCCTTCCTGCCTCTGTTGATTTTTGGTGTCACTCCCATCATCTCCGGCGTTTGTGCGGGCTTCCTTCCCGAAATGCTCAATGTCCCACTCTTGGACACAGTGGAAGAAGTGGAGGAAAGGTGGGTCTTTTGCAAGTGTATGTGTGGATGGGTAAATAGAGAGTTGAATTGGGGGTGGGTGAACAGATAGATGAATGGGAGGGAAGGAGATATAGATGATGATGGATGGATGGACGGACGGAGGGATAGACAGATGGACAGGCGAATGCTTAGATAGATGGCTATATGGATAGATATTAGGCTTGTGCAAAAAATCGGAAGTTTCGGAAATCGTAGAAAATCGGAAGTTTTGTAAGTCGGAAACCATATCCGAAGCGTTTGCTTGGCCCACAACAAATATTTTAGAATCTAAACTTAACACATATTTATTTGCTTTGTTTTTGTAAAAGGCTCCCAAAGTCAGTTCCATATTCAATGCAAGGCAAGGAAGCAAAGCCAAAGGCTGCCGTAATGCATTGAAGTTAATGCAGTCTCGGCATTAGCAGCGGGCAAAAGAGGGAGCAGTCCATTTTGGGAAAAGCACAGAACTCTGGGAAATGTAGTTTGGGAAGAGAATTAAAAAGGCCCTGCCCTAAACTACATTTCCCAGACTGCATCAGCGTCAGGAAGAACCAAACAGGATAGCAGAGAGAAAGGTCCGTCCCTCTCTAAAACTCTGAAAATTCACCAAAAATCCATGGATAAGTGAAACATTCTGAAATTTGGTGGGCGAATAGTGGTAAATGTGTTCTAACATTATAGCAAGTTTCACCCCAATAGCTTTAAAAATGAAGGAGAAATTCACCTTGATTTTTAGGAATTATAGTTCACCTACACCCAGAGCGCACTGTGAATGCAAACAGTGATGGATCTGCACCAAATTTGGCACGCATACCCAATATGCCAAAATTTGAATACTGGTGGGTTTTGGGGGGAATTGGCCTGGAAATTTGTTAGTTGTAGGTACTGGGATGTATAGTTTACCTGCAATCAAAGAGAACTCAGGTGATAGACCTGGACCTAACTTGGCACACAGAACCCCCATGACCAACTTTACACCCTGGTGCAGTTTGGGGATGGATGGACCATGGATGATGGGACTTGCAGTACCTTCACTCACTTCCTGAGACCACTGTTAGTTGTAGGTACTGGGATATATAGTTCACTCAGAACCCCACCAATGATGGATCTGGACCTAACTTGGCATACAGAACCGCCATGACCAACAAAAAATACTGCAGGGTTGTAACGGGATTGACCCACCATGATGGGAGTTGTAGTTCACCCTATAGCTACCGAATCTTACCAATGATGAATGCATCTACAGCAAATTTGCCCAACATGACAAACTTTATAGAATTTCAGGGGGTTAATCTGGCAATGTGAGTTGTAGTACACACACAACCTTATGCATTTTGTAAAATATAAAATGACTTATTCTAATAATGTTGGCAATGCTAGTTCTAGAACAGGGGTCCCCAAACTAAGGCCCGGGGGCCGGATGCGGCCCATTGAAGCCATTTATCCGGCCCCCATGGCACAAGGGCACAAGGGGGTTAGACTAAATGACCCAAGGGGTCTCTTCTTCTCTTACAACCATTATTATTATTATTATTATTATTATTATTATTATTATTATATTTTATGACACATCAAGCAAGATAGATATGCTGGATTTCGTATCACAAAATCACATTATTATTATTAGTAACATTGAGGCTGGGTGGCCATCTGTCAGGGGTGCTTTGCTTGTGCTTTTGGTGCACAAAGGCAGAAGGGGATTGGACTCAATGGCCCAAGGGGTCTCTTCCAACCCTCTTTTTTATTGCTGTTGTTGTTGTTGTTGTTGTTGTTGTTGTTGTTGTTATTTTATTGTATGACACAGCAAACAAGATAGATATGCTGGAATTATTATTATTATTATTATTATTATTATTATTATTATTGCTTGGTGGCCAACTATAGTCTGGCCCTCCAACGGTCTGAAGGATCGTGAACCGGCCCCCTGTTTAAAATGTTTGGGGACCCTTGTTCTAGAATATAGATGCACCCGCTAGCTCAGATCCTTTCCCTGTCTTCTGAAACTTGCCTTTGCAATTCCCTTTCTTTTGCTTTGTTTATAATATATTTTTAAAACGTCATATATTCCCAGAGCCAGACAGAAATCCAAAGGACAGACGAGAAAGATTGAAGTTCACATCATCAGCTCCACTCGCCTTTGAGTTTCATTAAGAGGCAAATCCAGAACTCTTTTGGGACAAAACCAGATTGTGCTTCGCCTCCCTTTATAAGGGACTTGACAATCGGGAAAAGAGCCAATAAAGACACTGAAAAAGTCCAGGATTTTCTATACCTTGGCTCGGTTCAAAATGGTAATTGCAAAGAAGAAATCAGAAGAGAAAGAAAGCTTCGGAAGAAGGAGACAAGTGTCAAAAATATCACTGAATATTACAGTTAAATATTTCTATGCCAGTGTATTTCCCTTTTCTACATACGAACAATGAGGAAAGCTGGACAGTTGGATTTTTTCCTTTGCATTTTTTCCTATGCTGCATTTATTGTTGAACAATTTTTTTTAACATTTATTATATACTGTACAGTAGTTCTCATCACAAACTAGCGTAACCAGACAAACACTCAATGGTATGTACATTTACCAATACTGTGTGCTCTGGTAGGCAGGCTTCCAAATAAAAACTTTGCTAGGTCTTACTTTCTTCGGTCCAGCAGAGTTGTCATCAGAATACTTCTTTATGTTTATAAAACTGTATGGCACTTTATCACTGTTACTCATTTCCATGATATAGCACTTTATGAAATCTGTCCCCGCTGGTTCGCTTTTAATTACAGTAGAGTCTCACTTATCCGACATCCGCTTATCCAACGTTCTGGATTATCCAATGCATTTTTGTAGTCAATGTTTTCAATACATCCTGATATTTTGGTGCTAAATTCGTAAATACAGTAATTACTACGTAGCATTACTGCCTATTGAACTACTTTTTCTGTCAAATTTGTTGTCTAACATGATGTTTTGGTGCTTAATTTATAAAATCATAACCTAACGGCGCTCCATGCAGTCATGCCAGCCACATGACCTTGGAGGTGTCTATGGACAACGCCGGCTCTTCGGCTTAGAAATGGAGATGAGTACCAACCCCCAGAGTGTGAGTAGATCAATAGGTACGGCTCCAGCGGGAAGGTAACGGTGCTCCATGCAGCCATGCCAGTGGCCACATGACCTTGGAGGTGTCTACGGACAACGCCGGCTCTTCGGCTTAGAAATGGAAATGAGCACAAACCCCCAAAGTCAGACATGAACTGGACTTAACGTCAGGGGAAAACCTTTACCCTTTACCTCAACCTAATTTGATGTCTAATAGGTTTCCCCTTAACCTCTCCTTATTATCCAACATATTCGCTTATCCAACATTCTGCCAGCCCGTTGGATAAGTGAGACACTACTGTACTCTGATTTTATCTGCTTGGATTGTAATGTATCGTCCATTATATTATTTTGTGTATTGTTGAAATGTTTTAAGTTTTGTCGTTGTTTGGGCTTGTCCCTGTTGTGAGCCGCCCCGAGGTGGGATATAAAAATAAAGTTTATTATTATTATTATTTTCTGGGGATGTCTTGTTTTCGGAGAAACAAGGTACGCAGAATAAATCTACCAAGAATAAGAGGGCAGACATTTGCTCTAATTCAGAACAGAAGGAACCAAGGCCATTGCATCAATTATTCCCTTACTACTGCATTAAAGAAATAAACATTTAGAATCATTACACCTTCTGAGAAATCAGCTTCCTTTTGCCCTTTGATACCTGTCAAAGATTTACCTGGAAACATTGGTTGACAATCCAGGAATGTTCCACAGCTTTCCAAGAAAAGAAAGGCATGCTATGGAGCCGAGACCTCATAAAACTACAACTCCCAGGATTCCATACCATTGAACTATGGCAGTTAAAGCAATGTCTAATTCAGGGGTCCTCAAACTTTTAAAGCAGAGGGCCGGTCCACAATCCTTTAGACTGTGGAGGGGCTGAATTATCATTTGAAAAAAAACCCGAACAAATTCTTATGCACACTGCACATGTCTTATTTGTAGTGCAAAACAACAACAATAATGAAAGAACGATACAATACAGTATTTAAAAATGAAAACAATTTTAACCAACATAAACCTATCAGGATTTCAATGGGAAATGTGGGCCTACTTCTGGCAAATGAGATAGTCAAGTTAATTAGGACTGTTGTTGTTGTGTGCCTTCAAGTCATTTCAGACTTTGGGCGAGCCTAAGTCTAAAATTATTTATTTATTCATTTACTACATTTATTTATTACATTTATATCCCGCCCTTCTCACCCCGAAGGGAACTCAGAGCAGCTGTACATACAATATATTATATTATTAGCATAGTAGAATATTAGCATTATATATTACTTTATTGAACTATACCACTATACTGTAATATTATATGTAATATAGAATTAATATTAGTATATGGTAATATTATTAGCATTATATTGTATAACATTATATTATTATCAATATTATATGTATACTAGCTGTGCCCGGCCACGCGTTGCTGTGGCATAGTCCTTAGTGGGTTTTTATTTGTTGAAGCAATTATGATTGTTGTAATTAGCCACCTTGATTAGCACTGAATGGCCTTGCAGCTTCAAAGCCTGGTTGTTTCCTCCTTGGGGACTCCTTTGTTGGGAGGTGTTAGCTGGCCCTGATTGTTTACTGTCTGGAATTCTCCTGTTTTCAGAGTGTGGTTCTTTATTCACTGTCCTGATTTTACAGATTATGTTGTTCTGTATTATTACACCACTGTAATTTTTATATATTATATTTATATTTTTGTATTATTTGCTTAGAACTGGATTATATGTGGCCCCTTCTACACAACTGTATAAAATCCACACTGAACTGGATTATATGGCAGTGGGGACTCAAGATAATCCAGTACAAAGCAGATACCGTGGATTATCTGCCTTGGCGTTCTGGGTTATATAGCTGTGTGGAAGGGCCTTGAATCTACACTGCCATATAATCCAGTTCAAATAAGATAATCTGTATTTTATAGGCAGTGTGGAAGAGGCCAAGTGATGTCTAACTCTGCCTGTCCCCTGGGCTGAGTGGGTTGCTAGGAGACCAAGTGGGCGGAGCTTAGCCTTCTAACTGGCAGCAATTGGATAAAAACAATTCTTCCTCTCCCTCTAATTAGGACTTTATTTTTATTTTATTTTTGTTGTATGAAGGTAGAGGCATGGATGAGGGGTTGTGCTGCCAAGTTTAGTGTTTCTGGGATGTGTAGTTTTATTGTTTTGCCCTAGGCCGAAATTTTATTACCCTTTTATATATATACACAATATTATATGTATATACAATATATTATATTATTTAAAATGATATAAAATATTATATTATAAAACTGAGGGTGGGGGCCAGGTAAATGGAAAGGGCCTGAGGCTGTGAGGAATGATGGGAGTTGTAGTTCAAAAGCCCTGAGGGGGCCCAAGTTGGCCCATGCCTGGTATAAATACATTCTAGAATTAAAAGAGACCTGAGTTCGAATCCTACTCAGCCATGAAAACCTAGTGTCGCAAACCGTTGCTGCTCCTTAGTGATGCTACAACTCCCACGACGCCATGTTTTCACGCCCCGCCGGATGTTGATCTGTTTTCTTCCTTCTCCTTCGTGCCCCCGCCCCCTCGTCGAACCAGCCAATCGCGTGAGTGCAGGAAGGCCGCGGTAGCCAATCAGGAAGCTTCCTGGGGCCTAGCGATGTCTTTCTGTTTTCTTTCCTCCTCCTTCCGTGTCTCCGCCCCTCTTTTTTTTTTTTGACAACGTCACCGCCCCCATCTCCCGAGCGGGCCAATCATAGCGAGCGCCGGAGGGCGGTGCGGCCAATGAGCGCGCCCGGCTGCCAACGGGGTCGGGCCTAGCTGGCCCAAGAAGCCGGGTGCGGAGCCGGGGGCTAAAGTAATCCGGCCCGCCGGGGAAGGCGCCTCTTGGGCGGTCACCCTCGCCGCCATGTCGCGGTGGTTCTTCCCGTGGTCGAGCTCCATCAAGAAGCGAGCCTGCCGGTACTTGCTGCAGCATTATTTAGGCCACTTCCTGGAGGAGAGACTGGGCCTGGAGCAGCTGAGCCTCGATCTTTACGCCGGCGCAGGACGCCTCAGTCGCATCCACCTCGACGTCTGGGTGAGGCTCCCTTTACATTATTATTATTATTATTATTATTATTATTATTATTATTATTATGGCCATGTTCCAGAAGCATTCTCTCCTGATGTTTGGCCTGCATCTGTTGCTAATGCCATCTTCAAAGGTTCTGTTGGCAGTGAGGCAAGTGTCTATATTATTATTGGGCAGTAAATAAAGAACAACACTCAGAAAACAGGTGAATTCCAGACTGGAAACAATCAGGACCAGCTAACACCTCCTAACAAGGATTTCCCCCAGGCAGGAAGCAGCCAGGCTTTGAAGCTACAAGGCTATTTAATGCTAATTACTAGGTCCCTCTTATCTGGGTATTTTAATCTAATGATTCTATCTTTATATTGCTGCCGCAGTCCCCCCACCTATGAAGTTTGACTAAATTGTATATATACAATTATATACCCCCAATATATATATATACACAATATAATTTACAATAATATATAATAATTATAACATATTGTATATACATATAAAATTCATAATATTATATTGTAATACAATATAATACTAATAATACAATATAATAATATTAATTATATATTATATTTTACATCCAATATTACTAATAATATTACAATATATTGATACAGTACAATATAGTAATTTATTACCAGTATTGTAATATGCTAATAATATAATATTGTATGTAAATTTAATTTGTAAGCCGCTCTGAGTCCCGTTCGGGGTGAGAAGGGTGGCATATAAATGTAGCAAACAAACAAACAAACAAATAAATTGTATTGGTGGTTGTTTGATATTATTACTGTTGTATTAACTTCTGTTTTATTACCTTATTGTGTTTTAACCTGTGTGTATTGTGCTAATGTATTTGTGTTGTTACTTTTGTAACAATGTGAGCCGCCCCGAGTCCCCGCCGGGAGATGGTGGCAGAGTATAAATAAAGTTTTATTATTATTATTATTAATATTAATATTAATTAATTAAGCTGGCCAATTGCAACATTCACACTTGACTCCAACAGACACTAGTTCTTTCTCCCACTCTGGACTTTCCACAGATATATAAATCCCACTTGCCTAGTTTTCAACAGATCTCACAACCTCTGAGGATGCCTGCTATATATGTGGGTGAAACGTCAGGAGAGAGTGCTTCTGGAACATGGCCATACAGCCGGGAGAACTCAGAGCAACCCAAAAAGAGGATAGAAACAGTAAAAATAATAATAAAAGGTATCATAGTTCACATAAAGATAAGGAAAGATAAAAGAAATCATATAATTATCTATATGTATAAAATAAATATGTATAATTATCAACCTCTGAGGATGCCTGCCATAGATGTGGGCGAAACATCAGGAGAGAATACTTCTGGAACATGGCCACACAGCCCGAAAGACATACAACAACCCTGTGATCCCGGCCATGAAAGCCTTCGACAACACATTATCTATATGTGTTTATATGTCAATCTATAAATGTTTACATAAAAATGAAGTGAGAGGAAGAAATGGAAATATAAAAGGAAATGACTGCATTCATGTTCACATAGATAATTTAAAAATGAAATAGGAGTAATAGAAAAGGAATTTAGATATAAAAAGAAGTAAGAAGTAAATAGGTATGTATAAGTGTATAAAAGTTCCTATCAAGATAATAAAAGTTCCTATCAAGATAATAAAAGTTCCTATCAAGATCATAATAAATGAAAGAAAAGGAAGACATAGAGATGCAATATGTATATAGATATCATCAATTTAGATAAATATCAATGTAAAGACGTTCGCACCAGGATAGTAAGGAATGTTAAGGAACAGAATTTATTTATTTTGTGTCAAAAGCATTGCATAATAAATAAGTTAAAAAGTGATAAAATAAAGGAACCACAAACAGCTAAATGGTTTTAGACCAAAAGTGGGAACAGAAAAAATAATGAAAAGGGAAGAAATAAAGATATAAATATAAATATGGAAATGTATGATTGTGTTTACAAGTTCTCACAAAGAGGATAAGCCTCCCTTCCTCATTCCTTCCTGTTTTTGTCTTTCATTCCTTCTTTCCTTTTTTCCTCTCTCCCTCCTCCTCTCCTTTCTGTCCTCTATCCATACTTCCCTTTCCCGGATCTGGGACTCGAAGTGGAGGAAATAGAGTGTTTACTTTGTTGGGGAGGACATTAAACCTTTCTCTACTCAGGATTCTGGCAGAACTGAACGTGATGGATTTCTTTGCCATGGGATGGGCCTTTCCAGGAATGAGTTGTTGTCATCTTAACTTTTTGGCAGGCTGTTTCCTGTTTATTCTAGTCCTCGCTGGCTGTTATTGGGCAACCTTGTCCTCAAGTTGCCACTCAACTCAGACAGCTACCTTTTGACCTTTCCATTCCAGATATAAAAGCTGGAAGGAAAAGGATGTCAGCAAGGTCCCTTCTAAACTGCCTTATATTCCTGGATCTGATCCCACATTATCTGGCAGTGAAGATTTATATAATCCAGTTTTTTTATCGTGTCAGAAGCGACTTGAGAAATACTGTGTTGCTTCTGGTGTGAGAGAGTTGGTCGTCCACAGAGATGTTGCCCATCCTGCTGGGAGGCTTCTTTCATGTCCTTGCAAGCTAGAGCTGACAGACGGGAGCTCACCCCGTCTCACAGATTCAAACCAGCAACCTTCAGGTCAACTCCAAGGATGCTTAACTCTTGGGGCCCTTCCACACAGCCGTATAACCCACAATATAATAATAATAATAATAATAATAATAAAACTTTATTTATACCCCGCCACCATCTCCCCAACGGGGACTCGGGGCGGCTCACATGGGGCCATGCCCAAGACAATACAATAAACAAAATATAAAAACAACATATCAAAATACAATTAAACAATACAAGAATAACACTACACAGAACAGAACAAAATCAAAGCAAAACGTAGCATAACATAACAAGGGCGGGCCGCATGGACACAAAGTTAAAAACTCGGGGTAAGAAGAGATAAGAATAAAACCATGGGGAACAGGGTCTACAGAATAGATGTTGGGGGAGAAACAAAGGAGGTATATACAGTTACTCTCCGAAAGCACACCGGAAGAGCCATGTTTTTAAATCTTTCCTAAAGGCTAAAAGAGTGGGGGCTTGCCTGATCTCAATGGGCAGTGAGTTCCATAAACGGGGGGCCACAGCAGAAAAGGCCCTCTCCCTTGTTCCCACAAGGCGGGCCTGAGATAAAGGCAATATCTGCTTTGAACTGGGTAATCTAATCTAATACTAATAATAATACAATATAGTAATATTAATTATATACAGTAGAGTCTCACTTATCCAAGACTCGCTTATCCAGGGTTCTGGATTATCCAAGGCATTTTTGAGTCAATGTTTTCAATATATCATGATATTTTGGCGCTAAATTCGTAAATACAGTAATTACAATATAACATTACTGCGTATTGAACTACAGTAGAGTCTCACTTATCCAACATAAACGGGCTGGCAGAACGTTGGATAAGCGAATATGTTAGATAATAAGGAGGGATTAAGGAAAAGCCTATTAAACATCAAATTAGGTTATGATTTTACAAATTAAGCACCAAAACATCATGTTATACCACAAATTTCACAGAAAAAGTAGTTCAATACGCAGTAATGTAATGTTGTAATTACTGTATTTATGAATTTAGCACCAAAATATCACGATATATTGAAAACATTGACTACAAAAATGGCTTGGATAATCCAGAGGCTTGGATAAGCGAATGTTGGATAAGTGAGACTCTACTGTACTTTTTCTGTCAAATTTGTTGTTTTGGTGCTTAATTTGTAAAATCATAACCTAATTTGATGTTTAATAGTCTTTCCCTGAATCCCTCCTTATTATCCAAGATATTCGCTTATCCAAGGTTCTGCCGGCCCATTTAGCTTGGATAAGTGAGACTCTACTGTATTATATTTTACATGTAATATTAATAATAACATTACAGTATGATGGTATATGCTAATATTGTGCTATGCTAATAATATATTGTATGTACATTATTATTATTATTATTATTATTATTATTATTTATATAACTAGCTGTGCCCGGCCACGCGTTGCTGTGGCAAAGTGGTGGTGGTATTGGTTAAAAATTGTTGTGGAATTTTTATTTGACGTTATTTGCTTTTTTTTAATTAATTTTATTTTAAGTTATATTTTTGTATTTTGTATTTGTATTTTTTAATTAATTTTATTGTAACTTATCTTTTTTATTTATTATATTTGATTATTTTCTTGTATTATTTTTAGTTATTTTCTGTTATTATAGTATTTTATTGTATCAATTTTTTTTAGTGTTTTTTATTATTTTTTATTGGGTTGCTAGGAGACCAAGTTGGAGGAGCTTAGCCTTCTAACTGGCAACAATTGGATAAAAGCAATTATTCCTCTCCCTCTAAGTAGGACTTTATTTTTCTTTTCTTTTTGTTGTATCAACCTAGAGGCGTGGATGATGGGTTGTGTTGTCGAGGTTGGGGGGCCTGTAGTTTTGTTGTTTTGTGGGTCGCCGTGATGCCATCACTCTTTTATATATATAGATTTGTAAGCCGCTGCTCCAATCCGGCTGCTGACTCATCTTTGTCTTCAGCACAGACCCTGACACTTCTTCCTCAATGTGACTTATGGGGTCTGTCTAAATGCCATTAAAGTGTCCCATAAGGATTCATTCCCCCTTTTTCTTCCCCAGTCCGTCAATGAGTTCCTGGAGTCTGTCGGAGCCCCGCTGGAGATCGTCGACGGCTTCATCGACAGCATCGCGGTCACCATCCCTTGGTCTGCCTTAGTCACCGAGAACTGCACCGTGGAAGTGAGCGGCCTCCAGATTACCTGCCGTCCCAAGTACCGGAGCGGTGAGATTTTGGAAGTTGGCGAACAGAGGGTCATAGATACAATCATAGATAATATCAATTATATATAATACAATATAATAACATTAATTATATATTACATGTAATATTACTAATAATATTACAGTATGATGGTATAGTACAATATAGTAAGGTATAATGTTAATATTGTACTATGCTAATAATATAATATATTGTATGTACATATAATTTGTAAGCTGTACTGAGTCCCCTTCGGGTTGAGAAGGGCAGGATATTATCAACTATTATAATACCTTTGTTTTACATTGTATTTTGTTTTTTTCTTGTTATACTGTGAATTGTATGTATGTTGTTTTTATCTGATTATGCTGTCCGGGCTCTGCCGCATGTAAGCTGCCCCAAATTCCCTTGGGGAGATGGTGGCGGGGTATAAATAAAGTTTTATTATTATTATATAAACATAATAAATAAATAAATGATAGAGTTGAAAGGGACCTCAAGGATTTGTTGACTATTACGCTATATATATACCGTATATACTCGAGTACAAGCCGGCCCAAATATAAGCCAAGGCACCTAATTTTACCACAAAAAAACTGGGAAAATATTGACTCCAGTATAAGCCGAGGGTGGTAAATTTCAGAAATAAAAACGGATACTAATAAAATTACATTAATTGAGGCATCGGTAGGTTAAATGTTTTTGAATATTTACATCAAGCCCAAATTTAAGATAAGACGGTCCAACTCTGATCGAATCATTATTCTCATCTTCTTCAATGTAAAGGTGCTTATGTATCCTTTTAATAATAATAGAGTAAAATAATACATGTAATAATAATAATAATGATAAATACAGGAAAATAATACATGTAATAATAAATAGAGTAAAATAATAAATGCAACAACAATAATAATAAGATCAGAGTGAAATAATAAATGTATTAATAATAATAATAAAATAGAGTAAAATAAATGTAATAGTAGCAACAATAATAGAGAAAAATAATAAATGTAATAATACCAATAATAATAGGTAAAGGTAAAGGTTTCCCCTGACATTAAGTCCAGTTATGTCTGACTCTGTGGGTTGGTGCTCATCTCCATTTCTAAGCCGAAGAGCCGGCGTTGTCCGTAGACACTTCCAAGGTCATGTGACCGGCATGACTGCATGGAGTGGCGTTACCTTCCCATCAGAGCGATACCTATTGATCTACTCACATCGGCATGTTTTCGAACTGCTAGGTTGGCAGAAGCTGGGCCTAACAGCGGACACTCATTCCGCTCCCGGGATTTGAACCTGGGACCTTTCGGTCTGCAAGTTCAGCAGCTCAACGCTTTAACACACTGCGCCACCAGGGCTCCTCCAGAGTGAAATAATAAATGTATTATTATTAATAATAAAAATAGAGTAAAATAAATGTAATAGCAGCAACAATAATAGAGAAAAATAATAAATGTAATAATCGAGAAAAATAATAAATGTACCATATATTCTCGAGTATAAGCTGACCCAAATCTAAGCCAACCAGGACCCTCACCCGAGTATAAGCTGAGGGGGGCTTTTTTAGTCTTAAAAAAAGGGCTAAAAAACTAGGCTTATACTTGTTGTATGTTATCTCATCTGTGTCTTGCTTTCCAGGCCTGTGCGTCTGAGCTGCTTCTCTCCCCTATCCTTTCTGTCTCCACAGCTGCCCCCGGCTCAGAGTCACAGAGCTGGGCATCATGCATGACCACCAGTATGCAACTGGCGCAGGAGTGCCTGAAGGACCAAGCGGAAGAGCCCTCCGACACCCCTCAGCCACTGGAGGGGCTGGAGATGTTTGCCCAAACCATTGAAACTGGTGAGTGGGTTTTGTGTGTTGAACAACCCCTTCGAAGCAACAGGTTCCGGGTTTTGACTGCCACTTTTGGACTCTTGCTTGCTGAGATGTTCCTGCAAGTGTCTCTGTAGATCTTAGGAAGCTGTTTCCTGACTGAGCACTTTTTGCTTGATATTCAGGCAGGACTTCCTGTATGTATTTTTTTCCCTTCTAGTTCTGCGGAGGATCGAAGTGACCTTTTTGGACACAGTGATACGTGTTGAGCACGTGCCCGCTGGGGCGGAGAGCAGGATCGCCTTAGAGGTGCACATCAAAAGGTAAGTGTAATGAAGTACGAATTTTGGTTTACAGACGTTATGTTTAATTGTGTGATTATGTTTTAAAAGGGTAAGTATTACAGTTATTGCATCTCAGCACTCAGAGGCTGGTTGCCATGGAGAAGTAGGCGGAGCCAACTGCCGTTTAGCTAAAGAAGTGCAGAGTTTAAAAAAGAGAGTCAGTCTGTGCTCTGATGAGGCACAGGGAAGATTGATTCTATGTTGATGGAATCAAGGAGACTCAATTGTTCATTTTGAGTCAGTTTTAAATAAGTTTGGTGACTTATTTAATGTAGTCTGTGTCCTGGAAAGGCACAGAGAATCTGTGATAGTGTATCACAGGGGTGACTGTGGTTTGAAGTCACTGGATAGTCCAAGTTTCAGACTTTGGGAACCAATCCCAGCTGGACTCACAGAGATCCATTGAAGTAACAGTTAGAAAGGAGTAGAGGAATAGGTTTAACTACTTTAAGTAAAAGAAGTGACACTTTAGAGAGTTTGATTCATCTCATTCTAGTATTGTAACTGTTAATAAGAATACCTCTAAGTGAGAAACAACATTGTAACCACTAAGCTCTGTGCCTGAATAAACTTGTTATTGTTCTTCCAACATCTAAGCCTCTGTCGCATATATTCTAAACCAAGTTACGCTACCCTTTAAAGTAAAAGGTCTCCTCCCTGAGTCTTTGGTGGTTGCATCTTTCCAAATTGGTGGCAGTTGTTATTAGTTCCGTACAAATTTGGGGCAGCGGGTGGGATAAAAAGATTCCCCCCCTGCCTGAAAAAACCTTAGTGGTTATAAAGTCCTCACAGTAAGGCTTTAAAACAATTTTTAATTCTAAATAAACATATTCAAGAGAAACAAAAGAAGTATACAAACAGACATTTTATATATGTAATGGTAAAGGTTTTCCCTTGACATTAAGTCCAGTTGTGTCCAACTCTTGCCATATTCTAAAGCTTTCGCTCTTTATCCCAGGTTGGACTATTGTGACGAAGCCGTGAAAGATCCCGGGCAAACGCTGTCTGTTGACATCCACCAGCCTCCTCCGTTTGTCCACAAGATCCTGCAACTGAGCGGCATCCTTTTCTACTACGAGGAGTTTACGGAAGAAGCCGCCCGCACACCTTCTCCAGCCCCAAAGGTACCAATGACCACAGGGGTTGGATAGACGCCTGCCTTCCCTGCTAAGCTTTACCTAGGCCTTGGCCATTCCATGCACTTTATTATCTTTAGTCGTTCCCATCCGTAGTCACCGAAGAATGTGCATTTTCAGATTTCCATTCCCTTAAAATGGCCCATGGCCTATGGTTCTTGACCACGGATTGGGATTACTGCCTATGTTTGAAGTTATTTTAACTTTTGTAAGATGTGTTATTACGAGGGTTATCCAGAAAGTCAATTAGGTTTTGGAATTAAAAACGAACAAAGTATAGGGGGAAACATTTACCATATGCAGTTGAAAGCCACACCCAAATACCACTTCTCAACATAGTCCCCATTGAAATCTAGGCACTTATCATAGCGATGAATGAGCTTGGCAACTCCTTCCCTACAAAACACTGCCACTTGCACCCTCAACGCAGCATTTTGGTGACGATGCGCAGCTGCGGGAAGGGGTGAGGACGCAAGCGGCAGAATTTAGTGGGGAAGGAGTTGCAAAGCTTGTTGACAAGAGGGATCATGGCAATAATGAAAAGCAGAGGGGACAATGAGTCTCCCAGGAAAATTCCTCTCCTGATGTTGACAAGTCCATAGCTTTCATTTCCAACAAACAGTTCAGTTTTCCAGTGTTCCATCATGTTTTCAATAAAGGTGCCAACGTTTTTACTAATCCCGATGGCGTCCAGGCACTTGATGATCCAGCTGTGTGGGAGTGAGTCAAAGGCCTTTTTGTAGTCAATCCATGTCATGTGAAGATTCGCTTTTCGGCTCTTACAGTTCTCCAGAATCATTTTGTCAATCAATAACTGGTCTTTTGTGCCTTTGCTTTTCCGTTTCTTCCCTTTCTGTTCATCTGGCAAGATGTTTTTTCCTTCAAGATAGTCTTGAATTTTGTCATCCATGGTGCCAGTCAGTAGTTTAAACATAGTGGGCAGACATGTTATTGGCCTGTAGTTTCCTGGTGCTGCTCCTTTTGCTGGATCCTTTTGTATCAGGTATGTTCTTCCAGTTGTTAGCCATTCACTAATACTTCCTTTCTGCAGCATCTCATTGAATTGTTGGGCCATTTTTCCATGTAAACTAATCAGATGTTTGAGCCAAAATCCATGAAGTTGATCACTACCAGGCGAGGTCCAGTTTTTGACTTTTTGCGCTCGTTTGCTGATCATTTCAGTTGTTATTTCCATCTGTTCCATTTTGTTTTGTAAGATGATGATGATGATTATTATTATTGGCACCTCATTTCACCGATCTTGTATCTCTCTTTCCTTTTATCCAGGAGGCAGCGGAGTCTTCCGGCTCCCAAGGAGAAGAGGAGGAGGCTGTTCCCAGCTCTTTGCTTCAGATCGGCAGCTGCTCTGGATACACAGAGATGAGGATCCGGCTCAAGCAGAACGAGGCCTTTCCTGGACCCAAGGTCATTCACTGTGAATAATCCACTTCTTAGCCCCCCCCCCCCACCAGTGGTGGCAAGACTGATGACTTGAAGGTTAGGTTGCTAACCTGGGGAGAGCGTAGATGAGCTCCCTCTGTCAGCTCCAGCTCCATGAAACTGTAGAAACAAGCAAAATATTGCACAATTGATACACAAATAAAACTCACTGAAACCTGGAAGGATATATATTGTCTTCACTGCCCACATGAGAAAAAAAACTTTGGAATGGTTCCAAATTTTTCTTGAATATTGAAGGGTCTCTTGCCTGTAGGGGTCTTGTTAACATACCGTGTTTCCCCGAAAATAAGACAGTGTCTTATATTAGTTTTTGCTCCCAAAGATGCACTAGGTCTTATTTTCAGGGGATGTCTTATTTTTCCATGAAGAAGAATTCACATTTATTGTCGAACAAAAAAATGAACATTTATTCTATACTGTACAGTAGTTGTCATCACAAACCAACATAATCAAACCAGACAAACTGAATCCTGTCAAGAATTTCTTGTTACTACATAAATATAAATAATACAAAATTTTAATATATTATTACCATTATTTCCATGTACAACTGGTATATACATTTACCGGTCCTGCAAGTTCTGGTGTTTTGTTTGGTGGGCGCCGGGCATGCTTCCAAACAAAAACTTGCCAGGAAAAATCTCTAAAAGATATAAAGCAGTTACTTTGCATCAATTCTACCTCAATTCTGTTCTGTTCTTTGTGTCTCTCCTCAGCTGGAATTGGACGGCAAGATGGGATCGCTGCACCTTTTGCTGGCCCCTCAGCAGATCTTGTATTTGCTGGATCTTCTGGGTTCCCTGAACCTCTCCGGTGAGCTCTGTGGGTCCTAACAATGGTACTTTTTCTTGTTTTCTTTTTCCATGGAAAATGGGATGTTTGGGTGGATGACTCACGCCTCCCTTCCCTTCCATCCTTCCCTGTATTGACTCCGTTCTGCCCCAAATAAGAGTCCAGCCTCCTGCAAGAACAGCTGAGCAAGAACCGGCCCCTCGACTCCGAGGACTTGAAGCTGATTGAGCAGGACCTCAGCCAGCAGCTGCATTCGGGCTTCGCAATGACAACAACGGCCGCCACTCGCCTGGAGAGCATGGGGACCTGTGCTGGGCTTGAAAATGGAGGTAAATAGTCCCCATGGGGGGTAATGGCGGGGTATAAATAATAATAATAACAATAATAATAATACATCACACAGTCCTAGACACTTGGGAAGTGTCTGACGTGTGATCCAATACAACAGCCAGCAGAATGTCTGCTGTGGACTCATAATAATAACAATAATAATAATAATAATAATAATAATAATAATAATAATAATACACTTGGGAAGTGTGCGATGTGTGATCCAATACAACAGCCAGCAGAATGTCTGCTGTGGACTCATAATAATAACAATAATAATAATAATAATAATAATAATAATACACTTGGGAAGTGTGCGATGTGTGATCCAATACAACAGCCAGCAGAATGTCTGCTGTGGACTCATAATAATAATTAATAATAATAATAATAATAATAATAATAATAATAATAATAATAATACACTTGGGAAGTGTCCAACGTGTGATCCAATACAAAAGCCAGCAGAATGTCTGCTGTGGACTCATGTTGTGTTTCAAATAATAATAATAATAACTGCAAAAGGCCACCCTACTGGGATCTGCGTGCATCATCCGAAAATACATCACACAGTCCTAGACACTTGGGAAGTGTCCAACGTGTGATCCAATACTAAAGCCAGCAGAATGTCTGCTGTGAACTCATAATAATAATAATAATACACTTGGGAAGTGTCCAACGTGTGATCCAATACAACAGCCAGCAGAATGTCTGCTGTGGACTAATAATAATAATAATAATAATAATAATAATAATAATAATACACTTGGGAAGTGTCCGATGTGTGATCCAATACAACAGCCAGCAGAATGTCTGCTGTGGACTTATTATTATTATTATTATTATTATTATTATTATAATTATTATATACTTGGGAAGTGTCCGACGTGTGATCCAATACAACAGCCTGTAGAGTGTCTGCTGTGGACTCGTTGTGTTTCAAATAATAATAATAACTGCAAAAGGCCACCCTACTGGGATCTGCACGCATCATCCGAAAATACATCACACAGTCCTAGACACTTGGGAAGTGTCCAACGTGTGATCCAATACTAAAGCCAGCAGAATGTCTGCTGTGAACTCATAATAATAATAATAATACACTTGGGAAGTGTCCAACGTGTGATCCAATACAACAGCCAGCAGAATGTCTGCTGTGGACTAATAATAATAATAATAATAATAATAATAATAATAATACACTTGGGAAGTGTCCGATGTGTGATCCAATACAACAGCCAGCAGAATGTCTGCTGTGGACTTATTATTATTATTATTATTATTATTATTATTATTATAATTATTATATACTTGGGAAGTGTCCGACGTGTGATCCAATACAACAGCCTGTAGAGTGTCTGCTGTGGACTCGTTGTGTTTCAAATAATAATAATAACTGCAAAAGGCCACCCTACTGGGATCTGCACGCATCATCCGAAAATACATCACACAGTCCTAGACACTTGGAAAGTGTTGGACTTGTGATTTTGTGATATGAAATCCAGCATATCTATCTTGTTTGCTGTGTCATAATAATAAAATAATAATAATAATAATAATAATAATAAATCACATAGCCCTAGACACTTGGGAAGTGTCCGACGTGTGATCCAATGCAACAGCCAGCAGAGTGTCTGCAGTGGACTTATCTTGATGTGTTTCAAATAATAATAATAACAACAACAATAATAATAATAACAATAATAATAATAATAATACATCACACAGTCCTAAACTCTTGGGAAGTGTCTGATATGTAATCCAGTACAACAGCCAGCAGAGTATCTGCTGTGGACTCATCTTGTTGTGTTTCAAATAATAGTAATAATAATGATAATAACAACAACAACAATATTAATAATAGACACTTGGGAGGTGTCCGACGTGTGATCCAATACAACAGCCAGCAGAGCGTCTGCTCATCTTGTTGTGTTTCAAATAATAATAATAATAATAATAATAATAATAATAACAACAACAAGAACAAGCCCTATGAGGAGCGGCTTAAAGAGCTGGGCATGTTTAGCCTGCAGAAGAGAAGGCTGAGAGGAGACATGATAGCCATGTACAAATATGTGAGGGGAAGTCATAGGGATGAGGGAGGGAGCTTGTTTTCTGCTGCCCTGAAGACTAGGACACAAGGGAACAAGGGCTTCAAACTACAGGAAAGGAAGGAGATTCCGCCTGAACATCAGGAAGAACTTCCTCACTGTGAGAAGGGCTGTTCGGCAGTGGAACTCTCTCCCCCGGGCCGTGGTAGAGGCTCCTTCTTTGGAGGCTTTTAAGCAGAGGCTGGATGGCCATCTGTCGGGGGTGCTTTGAATGCGATTTCCTGCTTCTTAGCGGGGGGTTGGACTGGATGGCCCATGAGGTCTCTTCCAACTCTACTATTCTATGATTCTATGATTCTATAATAATAATAATATTATAACTGAAAAAAGCCACCCTGCTGGGATCTGCTCGCATCATCCGAAAATACATCACACATTCCTAGACACTTGGGAAGTGTCCGACTTGTGATTTTGTGATACGAAATCCAGCATATCTATCTTGTTTGCTGTGTCATACAATAATAATAATAATAATAATAATAATAATACATCACACATTCCTAGACACTTGGGAAGTGTTTGACTTGTGATTTTGTGATACGAAATCCAGCATATCTATCTTGTTTGCTGTGTCATAATAAAATAATAATACAGTAGAGTCTCACTTATCCAACACTCACTTATCCAACGTTCTGGATTATCCAACACATTTTTGTAGTCAATGTTTTCAATATATCGTGATATTTTGGTGCTAAATTCATAAATACAGTAATTACTATATAGCATGAATGTGTAATGAACTACTTTTTTTCTGTCAAATTTGTTGTATAACATGATGTTTTGGTGCTTAATTTGTAAAATCATAACCTGTTTTGATGTTTAATAGGCTTTTTCTTTATCTCTCCTTATTATCCAACATATTCGCTTATCCAACGTTCTGCCGGCCCGTTTATGTTGGATAAGTGAGACTCTACTGTAATCTATATATATAAAAGAGTGATGGCATCAGGGCAGCGGACAAAACAACAAAACGACAGGCCCCCCAAGCTCGAAATTTGACAACACAACCCATCATCCACGGCTCTAGGTTGATACAACAAAAAGAAAAGAAAAATAAAGTCCTAATTAGAGGGAGAGGAATACTTGTTTTTATCCAATTGCTGCCAGTTACAAGGCTACGTTCCGCCCACTTAGTCTCCTAGTAACCTACTCAGCCCAGGGGACAGGCACAAGAGTTTGGAGAGACCCCTAAGGGCCATCCAGCCCAACCCTTTCTACTATGCACAGGACACAATCCAAGCATTCACAACACATGGACAACGTATAAATACTATACAATACTACACAGGGACATAGACCCCCTCTACCCTCACCACTTTCACAGTACACAAACAACCAAATGCATACTAAACATAAAGACAACCATACAACAGACATTCAATACCACCACTACCTCAATAATTTCTCACCAACACCACCAGACAACACCACAGCAACGCGTGGCCGGGCACAGCTAGTACCATATATACTCGAGTATAAGCTGAGTTTTTCAGCCCTTTTTTAGGACTGAAAAAGCTCCCCTTTGCTTATACTTGGGTGAGGGTCCTGGTTGACTTATATTTGGGTCGGCTTATACTTGAGTATATATGGCACATTTATTATTTTTCTCTATTCTTATCCCTGCCTTTCCAGAGATGTTTTTCTCCATGGCGCCCATGACCAGCAGCGTGACCTCCGTGCGCTCCGTCAGCGAACTGTCCGACATCGACCTCGAATCCTCCACCCACAGTGACGTCAGCGCCACCCATTTGCCCACCCCAACCTTTGCGCCAGGAGTAAGACCACCATCCATTGATTTGTTCGTTTTGAAATCATTTTTATTAAGTGCTCTCTTGAACTCTACTCTCTCCTTTCTCCCTCCCACAGTTCATCCTGAGCAGCCCCAGACGTTTTGGACATTCTCCCTTTGCTGCCACACTTCCACGTCTCGGCAAAATGCACAGTAAGCCTCAATTTTCACCACCTTCTGAAAGGTGTTAGGCATGTGGGCATTGTAACAACAACAACAACAATAATTAACATGCTGTGCTAATAATATAGTATTATACACACACACACATATATACATATGTATATGTCTGTGTTTGTATATATATAATATTGTATATAATACTAGCTGTGCCCGGCCACGCGTTGCTGTGGCAATGGTGGGATGGGAAATAAAGTATTGAGGAATTGGTGGTAGTTGAGGTAAAGGGTAAAGGTTTTCTCCTGACATTAAGTCCAATGGTGGTCACCTCCATTTCTAAGCCAAAGAGCCGGCGTTGTCCGTAGACTCCTCCAAGGTCATGTGGGTCAAAGCAGATAATATAAGATTATAAATGGGTTATATAGATGTGGAAGGGCCTTGAGTCTACACTGCCATATAATCCAGGGCAAATTAGATAATCTGTGGAAGAGGCCTAAGTGAGGCCTAAGTCTGCCTGTCCCCTAACTGAACCCTGGCTGTCCCTTGGCTGAGTTGGTTGCTAGGAGACCAAGTGGGCAGAGATTAGCCCTCTAAACTGGCAGCCATTGGATAAAAACAATTATTGTTCTCCCTCTAATTAGGACTTTATTTTTCTTTTCTTTTTTGTTGTATCAACCTAGAGGCGTGGATGATGGGTTGTGTTGTCAAATTTCGAGGTTAGGGGGCCTGTAGTTTTGTTGTTTTGTGGGTTGCCGTGATGCCATCACTCTTTTATATATATAGATACAACAGAATTTACAATAATAAATAAAAATTACCGTATATACTCGAATATAAGCCGAGTTTTTCAGCCCTTTTTTAAAGACTGAAAAAGCCCCCCTCGACTTATACTCGGGTGAGGGTCCTGGTTGTCTTATATTTGAGTCACCTTATACTTGAGTATATATGGTACATTTATTATTATTCTCTATTATTATTGGTATTACAGTAGAGTCTCACTTATCCAGCATTCGCTTATCCAACGTTCTGGATTATCCAACGCATTTTTGTAGTCAATGTTTTCAATACATCGTGATATTTTGGTGCTAAATTCGTAAATACAGTAATTACTACGTAGCATTACTGCCTGTTGAACTACTTTTTCTGTCACCTTTTCCTTCAATTTTGTCAAGGAACTTTCCATGCAATGTTTTGTTTTGCCAGCTGTCAGCTCTAGTTTGTAGTGCGGTTTTCTTGTGGGATATTATTATTATTATTATTATTATTATTATTATTATTATCAACACAACGATGTTGTATGGCACAGCAAACAAGATAGATATGCTGGATTTCGTTTCGCAAAACCACAAGTCGAACACTTCCCAAGTGTCTAGGACTGTGTGATGTATTTTCTGATGATGTGTGCAGATCCCAGTATTATTATTATTATTATTATTATTATTATTATTATTATTATTATTATTATTATTATTATTATGTATATACCTGATATATATAAGAAAATGTTCCTTTTTCTGTTCAGAAATGTCTCCTTTGTGGCCTCTTTCCCGTGTCTCAGGTAAAGCCAGCCACCCGCCGCCCCCGCCCTTGGAAAGCCAGCACCCGGAGCTGCTCCTGCGGGTGACAATTGGGGGCCTGACCCTGACGCTGCTCCACCAGGACCCCAAACCCGCGGCTCCCAGCCCAGGCCCCCACCTCCTGGCCCAGCGCTTCTTCTCCCAGTTGGGGGCCCTGAAGGACTCGGCCTTCGGGGGCCGGGATTTCCACCCTTTGCGCCAATGCTTTGAAGGGGCCTGCCCACGCAGCAATGTTAGGTAAGGGGCCGAGGACACAGGAACCTTGGTGCATATGTGGTAGGAATGGGAGAATGTAATAATAATAATAATGACTCTGATAATAATGACTCTGATAATACACCCTACTTCTTTCCCTCCTCAGCTTCCTTTGTTGGGAAGTGTTAGCTGGCCCTGATTGTTTCCTGTCTGGAATTCCCCTGTTTTCTAAAAATGAACACAACCTTGGCTACCAGTATAATTAATTATTATTATTATTAATAATAATCATCATCATCATCATCATCTTTATTTATAGACCACCCTATCTCCCTATTTATTTATAGACCGCCCTATTTATAGCTGGCCCTGATTGTTTCCTGTCTGGAATTTCCCTGTTTTCAGAGTGTTGTTCTTTATTTACTGTTCTGATTTTAGAGGGTTTTTTTAATGCTTGGAGCCAGATTGTGTTCATTTTCATGGTTCACAACAACGTAATAATGACTCTGATAATACACACTACTTCTCTCCCTCCTCAACTTCCTTTGTTGGGAAGTGTTAGCTGGCCCTGATTGTTTCCTGTCTGGATTTTCCCTGTTTTCAAAGTGTTGTTCTTTGTTTACTGTTCTGATTTTAGAGTTTTTTTTAATGCTTGGAGCCGGATTGTGTTCATTTTCATGGTTCACAACAACGTAATAATGACTCTGATAATGCACACTACTTCTTTCCCTCCTCAGCTTACTTTGTTGGGAAGTGTTAGCTGGCCCTGATTGATTCCTGTCTGGAATTTCCCTGTTTTCAGAGTGTTGTTCTTTATTTACTGTTCTGATTTTAGAGTTTTTTTTTAATGCTTGGAGCCGGATTGTGTTCATTTTCATGGTTCACAGCAACATAATAATAATGACTCTGATAATACACACTACTTCTCTCCCTCCTCACCTTCCTTTGTTGGGAAGTGTTAGCTGGCCCTGATTGTTTCCTGTCTGGAATTCCCCTGTTTTCAAAGTGTTGTTCTTTGTTTACTGTTCTGATTTTAGAGTTTTTTTTAATGCTTGGAGCCGGATTGTGTTCATTTTCATGGTTCACAGCAACATAATAATAATGACTCTGATAATACACACTACTTCTCTCCCTCCTCACCTTCCTTTGTTGGGAAGTGTTAGCTGGCCCTGATTGTTTCCTGTCTGGAATTCCCCTGTTTTCAAAGTGTTGTTCTTTGTTTACTGTTCTGATTTTAGAGTTTTTTTTAATGCTTGGAGCCGGATTGTGTTCATTTTCATGGTTCACAGCAACATAATAATAATGACTCTGATAATACACACTACTTCTCTCCCTCCTCAGCTTACTTTGTTGGGAAGTGTTAGCTGGCCCTGATTGATTCCTGTCTGGAATTCCCCTGTTTTCAGAGTGTTGTTCTTTATTTACTGTTCTGATTTTAGAGGTTTTTTTAATGCTTGGAGCCAGATTGTGTTCATTTTCATGGTTCACAGCAACATAATAATAATGACTCTGATAATACACACTACTTCTCTCCCTCCTCAGCTTACTTTGTTGGGAAGTGTTAGCTGGCCCTGATTGTTTCCTGTTTGGAATTCCCCTGTTTTCAGAGTGTTGTTCTTTATTTACTGTTCTGATTTTAGAGGGTTTTTTTAATGCTTGGAGCCGGATTGTGTTCATTTTCATGGTTCACAGCAACATAATAATGACTCTGATAATACACACTACTTCTCTCCCTCCTCAACTTCCTTTGTTGGGAAGTGTTAGCTGGCTCTGATTGTTTCCTGTTTGGAATTCCACTGTTTTCAAAGTGTTGTTCTTTGTTTACTGTTCTGATTTTAGAGTTTTTTTTAATGCTTGGAGCCGGATTGTGTTCATTTTCATGGTTCACAGCAACATAATAATAATGACTCTGATAATATACACTTTTCTCCCTCCTCAGCTTCCTTTGTTGGGAAGTGTTAGCTAGCCCTGATTGTTTCCTGTCTGGGATTCCCCTGTTTTCTAAAAATGAACACAACCTTGGCTACCAGTATAATTAATAATAATAATAATAATAATAATAATAATAATAATAATAATCTTTATTTATAGACCACCCTATCTCCCTATTTATTTATAGACCGCCCTATTTATAGCTGGCCCTGATTGTTTCCTGTCTGGAATTCCCCTGTTTTCAGAGTGTTGTTCTTTGTTTACTGTTCTGATTTTAGAGTTTTTTTAATGCTTGGAGCCGGATTGTGTTCATTTTCATGGTTCACAGCAACATAATAATAATGACTCTGATAATATACACGTTTCTCCCTCCTCAGCTTCCTTTGTTGGGAAGTGTTAGCTGGCCCTGATTGTTTCCTGTCTGGAATTTCCCTGTTTTCAGAGTGTTACTCTTTATTTACTGTCCAGATTTTAGTATTGTATTATATTGTTCTCTATTATTATACCATAGTAATTTTAATATATTATATTCATAATCTTATATTATTTGTTTCAAACTGGATTACATGAGCCCCCTTCTATACAACTGTATAAAATCCACACTTAACTGGATTATATGGCAATGTGGACTCAAGATAACGCAGCTCAAAGCAGATACTGTGGATTATCTGCCTTGGCATTCTGGGTTATATATAGCTGTGTGGAAGGGCCTTGAGTCTACACTGCCATATAATCCAGTTCAAATCAGATAATCTGTATTTTATAGACAGTGTGGAAGAGGCCTAAGTGAACCCTATCTGTCCCCCGGGTGCCATTGTGGCTGCGGGGATTGCTATGACACGAAGTGGGTGGAGCCTAAAGGAGGCGGGGCCTACCCTTCTGACTGGCAGCCAGTGGGAGAAAGGCTCTTCCTCCTCCTCTGTAATTTGGACTTTATTTTTCTAGGGTTTTTTTTTTTTTTGACTGAAAGACATAGATTGGATGACGATGTCTTTTGTGGCCAAATTTGTTGTGATTTGGTTCAGTGGTTTTGTTGTTTACTCAATGGGAAAAACGCACATTACATTTTGATATATGTACTAGTCGAGACCTAGTCTTGTCCTTGGAGCCAGAATTGTTTTGAGGCCTAGTCGAGGCCTACTCGTGGCCTTGGAGCCTGATCGCGAAGATGGCTGCAGTGGCGGGAACAGGCTAGCACAAGAGAGACCGTGGGGGGGGGGGGTGGAGCGTGTGAGGGCCTCATGCTGCGTCCTGGTCTGCGCAGGCGCACATGGCTTTTTCGTGTTTTTGGGGCCATGGTTCCGTCCCTGATGTTTGGTTATGTTGTCGGAACCTAGGGGCAAGGATTGTGGGTTGTGTTGTCAAGTTTCGTGGTTCTGGGTCGTGTAGTTTCATTGCCTACTTCTAGGCAAAAATTCCAGAACATTTTTTATATAGATAGATAGATAGATAGGAGCTGAAAAACTGGCCCTTGACCCCCTTCTCTGAAGCTGCCCTTTCTGGCCCCTCTTTTCCAGGCTCACGGGGGCCGCGGTGCAAATCAGCTGCGAGCACAAATCCTCCGGGCATCTGCACATGCTCACTTGGGACGCCACGTTCGGGCTGCTGGAGGTCTTGGAGTGCCTTTGGCCGGATGACGGCGGGGGGCGAACGAAACCGGAGTACACCGAGGTGAGGGCCGGGGCTTCGTTTCTAGATCACTTGCCACTTTGGTGATCCCCAAACCAGAATCCTTAATTAACATGTCTTTTTTTCCCCTTAGTTGTTGGTCTTTGCCACCCCCAGTGCCTTCCCCTACAGCCATTCGCCTCAACCCTGTGCCCGCATTCGCTCCAAGCACTCGGAGAAGGTGCCATCTTCCAAGGTTAGTAGGCCACGGGCTGGGTTTACTTGCCATATTTCAGGACTTTGCCCTATTCCTCATTTTTATTATTAATATTATTATTATTATTTGTGTTGTCGAAGGCATTCGTGACCGGAATCACCGGGTTGCTGCTGCTCCATGCATATAATAATAATTATTATTATAATATTTATAATAATATAATAATTATATTATTATTAACAACAACCACCACCACCACCACCACCACCACCTAGAATCGCATTGCCCTTTTTACGCCGCTGCATGACACTTTGGGCTCATGATGCAACCTATTATTATTATTATTATTATTATTATTATTATTATTATTATTATTATGACACAGCAAACAAGATAGATATGCTGGATTTTGTTTCACAAAATCACAAGTCGAACACTTCCCAAGTGTCTAGGACTGTGTGATGTATTTTCGGATGATGCGTGCAGATCCCAGTCGGGTGGCCTTTTGCAGTTGGCAGATCGTAATTTTGTCAATATCTCTTGTTTCCAAATGCCGGCTGAGATCTTTTGGCACAGCACTCAATGTGCCCATCACCACCGGGACCACCTGCACTGGTTTCTGCCAGAGTCTTTGCAGTTCAATCTTGAGGTCCTGATAGCGGCTGAGTTTTCCCTGTTGTTTTTCGTCAATGTGACTGTCACCTGGGATGGCAACATCAATGATCCAAACCTTTTTCTTTTCCACAACTGTGATGTCTGGTGTGTTGTGTTCCAGAACTTTGTAAGTCTGGATTCGGAAGTCCCACAGTATCTTTGCGTGCTCATTTTCCAAGACTTTTGCAGGTTTGTGATCCCACCAGTTCTTTGCTGCTGGGAGGTGGTACTTGAGGCATAAGTTCCAATGAATCCTTTGGGCCACATAGTTGTGCCTCTGTTTGTAGTCTGTCTGTGCGATTTTCTTACAGCAGCTGAGGATATGATCAATGGTTTCGTCGGTTTCCTTGCACAGTCTGCATTTTGGGTCATCAGCTGATTTTTCGATCTTGGCCTGAATGGCCTTTGTCCTGATGTCTTGCTCCTGGGCTGCAAGGATCAGGCCTTCTGTCTCCTTCTTCAGGGTCCCATTTGTGAGCCAGAGCCAGGTCTTCTCCTTGTCAGCTTTTCCTTCAATTTTGTCATGGGACTTTCCATGCAATGTTTTGTTGGAAAGTTTACTATTTTTATTATTATTATTATTATTATTATTATTATTATTATTATTATTATTATATGAAACACAACAAGATGAGGTCACAGCAGACACTCTGCTGGCTGTTGAATTTGATCACACGTCGGACACTTCCCAAGTGTCTAGGACACTTAATAATAATAATAATAATAATAATAATAATAATAATAATAATAATAATATTCTAATATAATAATAATAATAATAAATTAATAAAGTTAATACTAATTAATAAAGTTAATACTAATAATAATATAATAATAATAATACAATTATTAGTATTAACTTAGGATCACATTGGCCTTTTACACAGCTGCATCACAATAATAATAATAACAGCAACAATTTTATTTTTATCTCCTAATAATACTAAAATATTTGAGACACAATGGGTTTCTATTTTATTATTATTTTATTATGACACAGCAAACAAGATAGATATGCTGGATTTCGTATCACAAAATCACAAGTCGAACTCATCCCAAGTGTCTAGGACTGTGTGATGTATTTTCGGATGATGCGTGCAGATCCCAGTCAGGTGGCCTTTTGAGGTTCGAAGAAGATTCTGAGAATCTCAGTAAGAAGAAAAATACCATACATCAAAAGACTATTTAAGACCTTACATAAATAACAATCTGAAGAAGGACTTCCCGAAACGAGGCAGTGTACCCGGGATTACTTGTTGTTGCATAGTTTTGTTCTACATACACACAACAGCTGTGGACTGTTTTCCGTTGAGTTTGATGTATGCTTTACTTTATATGTTACTCAATAAGGTTGTATAATTGTATATATACCATAATTGTGGACTGTTTTCAGTTGGAGGTTTATGTGTGTTTTGTTTTATATGTTTCACAATAAGTTAGTACCCGGTTGGGACTGTAAAGAAAATACTCTATATACTAGCATACCACAATACACACGCTAAAACCTACACGAGAGTATATACATTTAAGTTGTTGTTTTTCTAATATATATATATACTAGCTGTGCCCGGCCACGTGTTGCTGTGGCGTTGTCTGGTGGTGTTGGTGAGAAATTGTTGAGGTAGTGGTGGTATTGAATGTCTCTTGTATGGCAGTCTTAATGTTTCGTATGCACACTGAAGTGGATTATATGGCAGTGTGGAGAAGATAATCCAGTTCAAAGCAGATAATCTAAGATTCTAAATGGGTTATATAGATGTGGAAGGGCCTTGAGTCTACACTGCCATATAATCCAGTGCAAATTAGATAATCTGTGGAAGAGGCCTAAGTGAGGCCTAACTGTGCCTGTCCCCTGGGCTGAGTAGGTTGCTAGGAGACCAAGTGGGCGGAGCTTAGCCTTCTAACTGGCAGCAATTGGATAAAAACTATTATTCCTCTCCCTCTAATTAGGACTTTATTTTTCTTTTCTTTTTGTTGTATCAACCTAGGGCCGTGAATGATGGGTTGTGTTGTTAAATTTTGAGGTTGGGGGCCCTGTAGTTTTGTTGTTTTGTTGGTCGCCATGATGCCATCACTCTTTTATATATATAGATATACCATTCTTATAGCATGGCCTTTTGAGGTTGGCAGATTATGATTTTGTGTTCGACTTGTGATTTTGTGAAACGAAATCCAGCATTTCTATCTTGTTTGCTGTGACATAATAAAATAATAATAATAACGATTGTAATTTTATCTTCTAATGATACTAAAATATTGGCAAAGAATAAGCTCCCAACGGTTGGAAATGTCTCCGCAGAGCCGTCTCGTCAAGGCCGCAGCCAAACAAACGGTGGAGCTGGAGGCCGAGTTGGCGGAGTTTGGCTCCGACGTGGACCTGGCAACGCTGGACCGGCTCTGCTCCCTGTTGCAGTGTGCCACGCCGCCCTCCTCGCCCTCCTGGCCGCCTCCTCGGGCGCACTTGGTAAGCGGGGCACATCGTAGACCAGGGGTCCTCAAACTTTTTAAGCCGAGGGCCGGTCCACAATCCTTCAGATTGTTGAGGGGCCGGATTATCATTTGAAAATAAAATACAAACAAATTCCGATGCACACTGCACATGTCTTATTTGTAGTGCAAAAACAACAACAATAACAACAGCAATAACAACAACAACGAAAGAACAATACATTATTTAAAAATAAAAACAATTTTAACCAACATACATTTATCAGGATTTCAATGGGAAGTGTGCTCCTGCTTCTGGCCAAAAGGATAGTCAAGTTAATTAGGGTTGTTGTTGTTGTTGTTGTTGTTGTTGTTGTGTGCCTTCAAGTCATTTCAGACTTTGGGCGAGCCTAAGTCTAAAATGTATTTATTTATTTATTTATTTATTATTTACTTCATTTATTTACTACATTTGTATCACACCCTTCTCACCCCAAAGGAGACTCAGAGTGGCTTACAAATTATATGTACATACAATATATTATACTAGCTGTGCCCGGCCACGCGTTGCTGTGGCATTTTCTGGTGATGTTGGTGAGAAATTGTTGAGGTAGTGGTGGCATTGAATGTCTGTTGTATGGTTGTCTTTATGTTTAGTATGCACACTGAAATGGATTATATGGCAGTGTGGAGTCAAGATAATCCAGTTCAAAGTAGATAATATAAGATTCTAAATGGGTTACAGTAGAGTCTCACTTATCCAACATTCTGGATTATCCAACGCATTTTTGTAGACAATGTTTTCAAGACATCATGATATTTTGGTACTAAATTCATAAATACAGTAATTACTACATAGCATTACTGCATATTGAACTACTTTTTCTGTCAAATTTGTTGTATAACATGATGATTTGGTGCTTAACTTGTAAAATCATAAACTAATTTGATGTTTAATAGGCTTTTCCTTAATCCCTCCTTATTATCCAACATATTCGCTTATCCAACATTCTGCTGGCCCGTTTATGTTGGATAAATGAGACTCTACTGTATATAGATGTGTGGAAGGGCCTTGAGTCTACACTGCCATATAATCCAGTTAAAATCTGTGGAAGAGGCCTAAGTGAGGCCTAACTGTGCCTGTCCCCTGGGCTGAGTAGGTTGCTAGGAGACCAAGTGGGCGGAGCTTAGCCTTCAAACTGGCAGCAATTGGATAAAAACTATTATTCTTCTCCCTGTAATTAGGACTTTATTTTTCCTTTCTTTTTGTTGTATCAACCTAGAGCCGTGAATGATGGGTTGTGTTGTCAAATTTTGAGGTTGGGGGGCCTGTAGTTTTGTTGTTTTGTCCGCTGCCCTGATGCCATCACTCTTTTATATATATAGATTATTAGCATAGCACAATATTAGCATTATATACAGTAGAGTCTCACTTATCCAACATAAACGGGCTGGCAGAATGTTGGATAAGCGAATATGTTGGATAATAAGGAGGCATTAAGGAAAAGCCTATTAAACATCAAATTAGGTTATGATTTTAAAAATGAAGCACCCAAACATCATGTTAGACAACAAATTTGGCAGAAAAAGTAATTCAATACGCAGTAATGTTATGTTGTAATTACTGTATTTATGAATTTAGCACCAAAATATCACAATATGTTGAAAACATTGACTACAAAAATGTGTTGGATAATCCAGAATGTTGGATAAGCGAGTGTTGGATAAGTGAGACTCTACTGTATTACTATATTGAACTATGCCACTATAGTGTAATATTATTAGTAATATTATATGTAATATAGAATATATAATTAATATTATTATATGGTATTAGTGTTATATTGGGCTCTCCGTGGGGTTGCCTTCAAAGACTGTTCGGAAGCTGGAACTAGTCCAACGTTCCGCAGCCAGGTTATTAACTGGAGCGCTGTACAGGGAGCATACAACTCCTCTGTTGAAGCAGCTCCACTGGCTGCCTGTTAGCTTCCGGGCACAATTTAAAGTGCTGGCTTTGGCCTACAAAACCTTAAACGGCTCTGGTCCAACTTACCTCTCCGAATGTATCTCCCCCTATGAGCCGCCCCGCAGATTAAGATCTTCCAGTGAGGCCCTGCTCTCGGTCCCGTCGCCGTCACAGGTGCATTTGGCTGGAACGAGGGACAGGGCTTTTTCGGTGGTGGCTCCGCGGCTGTGGAACTCCTTGCCAAGGGAGATTAGGGAAGCCCCCTCACTCATGTCTTTTAGGAAGCAGCTGAAGACCTGGATGTGGGACCAAGCTTTTGGCCCATCCTAAGATACGGTCGATATAATCTGATGTATTCGCTGGATTAATGTGTAATTGAATACAGACTGGCTCTGACTTTTGGCCCAATGCTACTGGCCCTGTTGTAATGGCCACACAGTGCTTTACTGTTTTAAATGGGGTATAATATTGGTTTTTAAGTGTGTTTTTACGATCGTTTGTTTTACTATATTTTGTATTATATGGGGCATTAATCTTGCCATTATGTAAGACCGCTCTGGGTCCCCCTGGGGGAGAAGAGCGGTATATAAATTAAATAAATAAATAAATATTGTATTACATTATAATATTATCAATATTATATGTATATACAATATATTCTATGATAAAACTGAGGGCGGGGGCCAGGTCAATGACTTTGGAGGGCCGCATCCGGCCCCCGGGCCTTAGTTTGGGGACCCCTGTCGTAGACCGTGGCCCCATTTCCCTTTGGCGGTGGATGTCTGGCGGAGTCTTCTTTGTCGGAATATTAGGTGATCTTTTCTTCTCCTCCTCCTCCTTCTTTCTGGATGCCAGGCAGATTCTCCCCCGGCTGCCAAGTGGCAGGCCAGCCTCCGCTTGTCCGCACCGAAAGCCGCCCTCCGGCTCCAGTTCCCCATCCCGGACCTGCGGCCCTGGCCCGAGAGGCGGCCCGAGACCCAGAAGGCCGTGCGCAAGGAGAGCCTGCTCCTGGACCTCACCGCCGTGGAGTTCCACACGGAGCTCGGCCCGTCGGGCATCACCAAGGTGGAGGTTTCCTGCAGCGACTTGCATGGTACCTACCTACCACTCTGGGGAGACCAATCCAGCCTCACTCAGGCACCACCAGTGACACTCTCATGAATACTTTTTGAACTTTGAAAATGTGATTTCTTCTGTTTTCAGTGGGACAGGTTGCATTAGGCACTTTCAGAGAGAGATGTAGACCCACAGACTCCAGTACTGGGTTTTATAATATTGATATATAAACAACATTTCTACCCCACCCTTCTCACCTAAGAGGAATCAGGGCAGCTTAGAACAACAAAATTCAATGGCAAACAGATCAGCAAGAACAGCAACACATTTAAAACCATTAACAATAATCCATAAAATACATTAGTCAAGTTTAAAACATATACAGTAGAGTCTCACTTATCCAACATAAACGGGCCGGCAGAATGTTGGATAAACAAATATGTTGGATAATAAGGAGGCATTAAGGAAAAGCCTATTAGACATCAAATTAGGTTGTGATTTTACAAATGAAGCACCAAAACATCATGTTAGACAACAAATTTGGCAGAAAAAGTAGCTCAATATGCAATAATGCTATGTAGTAATTACTGTATTTATGAATTTAGCACCAAAATATCACGATATATTGAAAACATTGACTACAAAAATGCGTTGGATAATCCAGAACGTTGGATAAGCGAGTGTTGGATAAGTGAGACTCTACTGTAGTTACATAATATCATTCTTCCAAGGAACCATTGCACATAAACCTAAGTTCAGCCCATGTCAATATAGTACTTATTCATTAAATGTATTTATTTATTTATTTATTAGCAGCGTTTATATTCCACCCTTCTCACCCTGAAGGGGACTCAGGGTGGCGTAGATAATATAATATAAAATATATTATTAGTATAGCACAATATAAGCACTTGTATATTACTATATTATACTATACCGTTATATTGCAAAATTATTAGTAATATTGCATGTAAGATAAATATACAATTATAATAGTGTATTATTATTATCATATTGTATCACCTTATAATATTATTATCAATATTATATGTATATACAATAAATTATAGTATTAGTATAGCATAATATGAGTATTATATATAATACAGCAGTTTGAAAACATGCCAGTGTGAGTAGATCAATAGGTACCGCTCTGGCGGGAAGGTAACGGCGTTCCATGCAGTCATGCCAGTGGCCACATGACCTTGGAGGTGTCTACGGACAACGCCGGCTCTTCGGCTTAGAAATGGAGAT
Organism: Anolis carolinensis; assembly: GCF_035594765.1. Taxonomy (NCBI): domain Eukaryota; kingdom Metazoa; phylum Chordata; class Lepidosauria; order Squamata; family Anolidae; genus Anolis; species Anolis carolinensis. The sequence continues at coordinate 3,949,515 of NW_026943825.1, forward strand.
GAGCACCAAGCCCCAGAGTCAGACACGACTGGACTTAACGTCAGGGGAAAACCTTTACCTTTTATATATAATACTAGCTTATATATATAATATTTATTTATTTTATTTATTTATTTGCTATATTTATATCCTGCTCTTCTCACCCCAAAGGGGACTCAGAGCGGCTTACAAATCAAATGTTCATACAATATATTATTAGCATAGCACAATATAAGCATTAAATCACTATATTGTACTATATCATTATATGGTAATATTATTAGTAATATTAAATTTAATATATAATATATAATTAATATTATTATATTATTATTAGTATGATATTGTATTACATTATAATATTACTAGCTGTGCCCGGCCACGCGTTGCTGTGGCATTGTCTGGTGGTGTTGGTGAGAAATGGTTGAGGTAGTGGTGGTATTGAATGTCTGTTGTATGGTTGTCTTTATGTTTAGTATGCATTTGGTTGTTTGTGTACTGTGAAAGTGGTGAGGGTAGAGGGGGTCTATGTATTTTATAGGCAGTGTGGAAGGGCCTTAGTGAGGCCTAAGTCTGCCTGTCCCCTGGGCTGAGTGGGTTGCTAGGAGACCAAGTGGGCAGAGCTTAGCCTTCTAAGTGGCAGCAATTGGATAAAAACAATTATTCCTCTCCCTCTAATTAGGACTTTATTTTTCTTTTCTTTTTGTTGTATGAACGTAGAGGCATGGATGAGGGGTTGTGCTGGCAAGTTTAGTGTTTCTGGGATGTGTAGTTTTGTTGTTTTGTCCTAGGCCGAAATTTCATTACCCTTTTTTATATATATTAGCTTTGCCCAACCACGCATTGCTGTGGCTTATGGGAATCCTTTGTTGGCCAGGTGGAATAGCAACGAATAGCCTTGCAGTCTCAAAGCCTGGCCGTTTTCTGGAGTAGCTGGACCTTTTTGTTGTATGAACGTAGAGGCGTGGATGAGGGGTTGTGCTGCCAAGTTTAGTGTTTCTGGGATGTGTAGTTTTGCTGTTTTGTCCTAGGCCGAAATGTCATTACTCTTTTATATATATAGATTATCATTATAAGTATATGTGATATATTATATATTTATAAATTATTGTATATTATATAAACACACACACACACACATATATATACATATATACATATATAATTAGTATATATATATAATATACTAGCTTGGGTTCCCAGCGTTGCCCGGGTTATTTGAAAAAGTCAATTTTTGATTGTACAAAATGCATACGGTTGTGGGTGAACTACAACTCACATCATGCCAGGTTCACGCTGAGAAACTCCATCAGTACTTAAAGTTTGTGATGTTGGGCAAGTTTGCTCTGGATGCATCATGGGTGGGGTTGAGTGTGCTCTCTGGCTGTAGGGTGAACTATAACTCCCACTCTGGTGAGTCAGTCCCCTCAAAGCCTTCCAGTAGGTTGAGTAAGTCCTGGGGGTTCTGTGTGCCAGTTTTAGTCCCGGTCCATCATTGGTGGTTGCTGTTGTTTTTTTCAGGTTTGTACGAAGACGGCGAGAAGTTCTCGGTGCCCTGCTTCCGGGTTGGCAAAAGCCCCGATTTGTCAGCCAAAACGACGGGAAAGAAATACATCATTCCAAAGTAATCTTGCTTCCCCATGCTGTATCTATCTATCTATACAGTAGAGTCTCACTTATCCAAGCCTCGCTTATCCAAGCTTCTGGATTATCCAAGCCATTTTTGTAGTCAATGTTTTCAATACATCATGATATTTTGGTGCTAAATTTGTAAATACAGTAATTAGTACATAGAATTACTGCATATTGAAGTACTTTTTCTGTCAAATTTGTTGTAAAACATGATGTTTTGGTGCTTAATTTGTAAAATTATAACCTAATTTGATGTTTAATAGGCTTTTCCTTAACTCCTCCTCCTTATTATCCAACATATTCGCTTATCCAATGTTCTGCCAGCCTGTTTATGTTGGATAAGTGAGAGACTACTGTATACACACACACACACACATATATATACATACATATACATACACAAACACACATCTGTAAAATGTCCAGGGTGGGAAGAAACATACAACAATAATAATAATAATAATAATAATAATAATAATAATAATAATTATTATTATTATTATTATTATTATTATTATTATTATTACGACAAAATTACGATCTGCCAACTGCAAAAGGCCACCCTGCTGGGATCTGCGCGCATCATCCGAAAATACATCACACAGTCCTAGACACTTGGGAAGTGTTCGACTTGTGATTTTGTGATATGAAATCCAGCATATCTATCTTGTTTGCTGTGTCATAAAATAATAATAATAATAATAATAATAATAATAATAATAATTCTTATTATTATTATTTTATTTTTGTACCCCGCCTCTATCTCCCCAAAGGGGACTCAGGGCGGCTTACATGGGGCCAAAGCCCGAGCAAATACAAAACAAACATAGAACAACATCAAATAACAAAGACCTACACGCAAATGAAAATTAAAAATGGCATAAAATAAAATCACAAACATTAGTAAAACGCAAGCTAATACACAGCCGTGAAGTCATAAAAATGAACTGGGCAAAAGTGCGCCAAGTGACTTTAAGTAAGTGTGATTTATTGTTATAATTGTATTATTTTACTTTGTTTAATAATGTGTATTATGTTGTTATGTAATGTTTGTGTTGCTTTTATGACTGTAAACCGCCCTGAGTCCCATCCGGGAGATAGGGCGGTATATAAATAAAGTTTTATTATTATTATTATTTTGTAAACATATATACCATAAATCTTTGTGGAATAAAGTCTGGCTGCTTCCTGCCTGGGGGAAATTCTTTATTGGGAGGTGTTAGCTAGCCCTGATTGTTTCCTGATTTCCCCCAGGCAGGAGGCAGCTAGGCTCCGAAGCTGTAAGGCCATTCGTAGCCTTACAGCTTGTACGAGCTAATCAAGCTGACCAGTGGCAATATTCACACTTGCCTCAAGCAGACAAGAGTTCTTTCTTTCTCCCACCCTGGACATTATTCCACAGATATATCAACCCCACTTGCCTAGTTTCCAACAGACCCCACAACCTCTGAGGATGCCTGCCATAGATGTGGGAGAAATTCCTCCATGAAAGCCTTCGACAATACATTGTTATATTTATTTATATTGCTCTTTTAAATGAATGCTCACAGTGGTTCTCCCTTCCAGGATGGCCCTGACCCTCCGCCCCCGGGCCGGCGGTGTCCAATGGGATCCGTCCCTCCCAAAGCCCGAGGAGATGGAGCTCTCCTCGGCCGAGAGCCCCTGCGAGCTGAAGCAGCCCGAGCCTTCGCCCTTCTCCTCCAAGCGGACCATGTACGAGACCGAGGAGGTGAGCAGGCTTCACTGGATCCTGAGACAGGGCTGAGCCTCTATACCTCTCCTGAGAGGCCTTTTAGGACTAAAGAGCGGGGCTAGGAAGGGGGCGGGGCCTCCTTCCAAGAGCCTGAGACAGGGCTGAGCCTCTATACCTCTCCTGAGAGGCCTTTTAGGACTAAAGGGCGGGGCTAGGAAGGGGGCGGGGCCTCCTTCCAAGAGCCTGAGACAGGGCTGAGCCTCTATACCAGGGGTCCTCAAACGTTTGAAGCAGAGGGCCGGTCCACAATCCTTCAGACTGTTGAGGGGCCGAATTATCATTTGGAAAAACAAAATGAACAAATTCCTATGCACACTGCACATGTCTTATTTGTAGTGCAAAACAACAACTATAACAACAATGAAAAAACAATACAATATTTAAAAATGAGAACAATTTTAACCAACATAAACCTATCAGGATTTCAATGGGAAGTGTGGGCCTGCTTCTGGCCAATGAGATAGTCAGGTTAATTAGGATTGTTGTTGTTGTTGTGTCTTCAAGTCATTTCAGACTTTGGGTGAGCCTAAGTCTAAAATTATTTATTTATTTACTACCTTTATTTACTACATTTATATCCCACCCTTCTCACCCCGAAGGGGACTCAGAGCAGCTGTATGTACATATGATATATTATGTTATTAGCATAGCACAATATTAGCATTTTATATTACTATATTGAACTATACCACTATACTGTAATATTATATGTAATATATAACATATAATTAATATTATTATATGGTATTATTATTATTAGTATTATATTGTATAACATGATAATATTATCAATATTATACAATATTACTATATAAAATATTATATTATAAAACTGAGGGTGGGGGCCAGGTAAATGACCTTGGAGGGCCGCATCTGGCCCTCAGACCTTAGTTTGGGGACCTCTGCTCTATACCACTCCTGAGAGGCCTTTTCGGACTAAAGGGCGGAGCTAGGGAAGGGGCGGGGCCTCCTTCCAAGAGCCTGAGACAGGGCTGAGCCTCTATACCTCTCCTGAGAGGCCTTTTAGGACTAAAGGGCGGGGCTAGGGGTGGGGGCGGGGCCTCCTTCCAAGAGCCTGAGACAGGGCTGAGCCTCTATACCTCTCCTAAGAGGCCTTTTAGGACTAAAGGGCGGGGCTAGGGGCAGGGGCGGGACCTCTTCCCAAGAGTGCGAAACAGGGCTGAGCCTCTATATACCTCCCTTGAGGCTCTTGTTAGAACACGGGGGCGGGATATAGAGGTTCAGCCCCGTCAGGCACTTGGGAAGAGGCCCCGCCCCCTCCTCTAGCCCCGCCCCTGTGTCCTGACAGGCACCACAGGACAGGGATAGATGCTCAGCCCTGACTCAGAGCTCGTAACTCCGCCCATCCCAGTCCTGGCCGCCCATTTGTGGCCCCCTCCCCCTCACAACCCTTCATCTTGGACTATGGGGGAGGTTCAGCCCCGCCCTCTTGACAGGAGCCACGCCCACCCCTCTAAGCCACACCCCCTTTCCAGCGGGTGCTGAGTCATATTTTTTCTGGAAATAAGGCCAAATAAGTTTGGGAACCACTGATTTATAGGGTTAGCAAACTGCAGTATTGGATGGGTTGCTGAGAATTTTTTGGACTGCGTGGCCGTGTTCCAGCAGCATTCTCTCCTGATGTCTCTCCTGCATCTGTGCTTTGCGTGCAGATGGTGATCCCCGGGGATCCAGAAGAGATGGCCAAATTCCAGGCTCAGACGCTGGAGGCTTCCCAGTACGCGCTGGAGGTGTCCTTCCCCACAATGCACCTCTTCCTCCCCAGCAAAGAGTTTTACGAGAGCATCTACAACAGGTCAGCACACCTTCCTTTTTCTATGAATCATCCCTGGGTCTTTGGTGGTGTCAATTGAGCAGAACCCATTGCATTCCGTTAGGGAAACGGACTTGTCCTCCTCAGAGTTTGGAAGTTTCACTATGTTTGGAATAGAGAAGGAAAGGGTGTCCAAAAATATGTATCCTTTTCTCGCTCCAGGATCAACAACGACCTGTTGATGTGGGTGCCCTACAGCCTGCCCCCCAGCCCCTCGGAGACACCACTGGGGTCCAGTTCCACAACGTCCCCTTTTGCCAGCGAAGGGCCTTCCTGCATGCGATGGCCGGAGAACTTCAAGATGTGCAAGTCGGCCTTTAAGCTGGGTTATTATCATTATTATTATTATTAGATATACAACAAGGTTAGTCCACAGCAAACAAGATCGCTCTGCTGGCTGTTCTGTTGGATCCCACGTCAGACACTTCCCACGTGTCTAGGACTGTATTATTATCATTATTATTATTATTATTGCTATCATCATCATCATCATCATCATCATTATTATTAGAAACACAACAAGATGAGTACACAGCAAACAAGATCACTATGCTGGCTGTTGTATTGAATCACAGGTCGGACACTTCCCATGTGTCTAGGACTGTATTATTATTATTATTCTTTGATATACAACAAGATTAGCCCACAGCAAACAAGGTCACTCTGCTGGCTGTCATATTGGATCCCACGTCAGACACTTCCCTATTATTATTATTTTATTATGACACAGCAAACAACATAGATATGCTGGATTTCGTATCACAAAATCACAAGTCGAACACTATTATTATTATTATTATTATTATTATTATTATTATTATGTTAATATTCTGCCTTTTTCCTCCATAAGGAGACTCGAAGCAGCTATGTATCTATTATTAGTATTAGAATGTATTATTATTATTATTATATTATGTTTATATTCCGCCTTTTCTCTCCATAAGGAGAGTCAAAGGAAACTATGTATCTATTATCAGTGTTAGAATGTATTATTATTAATATTACTATTGCTATTCTTATTATTATTATTATTTTATTATGACACAGCAAACAAGATAGATATGCTGGATTTCGTATCACAAAATCACAAGTCGAACACTTCCCAAGTGTCTAGGACTGTGTGATGTATTTTCGGATGATGCTACAGATCCCAGTCGGGTGGCCTTTTGCAGTTGGCAGATCGTGATTTTGTCAATGTCTATTGTTTCCAAATGCCGGCTGAGATCTTTTAGCACGGCACCCAGTGTGCCGATCACCACCGGGACCACCTGCACTGGTTTCTGCCAGAGTCTTTGCAGTTCAATCTTGAGGTCCTGAGAGCGGCTGAGTTTTTCCTGTTGTTTTTCTTCAATGCGACTGTCACCTGGGATGGCGACATCAAGGATCCAAACCTTTTTCTTTTCCACAACTGTGATGTCTGGTGTGTTGTGTTCCAGAACTTTGTCAGTCTGGATTCGGAAGTCCCACAGTATCTTTGCGTGCTCATTTTCCAATACTTTTGCAGGTTTGTGATCCCACCAGTTCTTTGCTGCTGGGAGGTGGTACTTGAGGCATAAGTTCCAATGAATCATTTGGGCCACAGAATTGTGCCTCTGTTTGTAGTCTGTCTATGCAATTTTCTTACAACAGCTGAGGATATGATCCATGGTTTCGTCGGTTTCCTTGCACAGTCTGCATTTTGGGTCATCAGCTGATTTTTCGATCTTGGCCTGAATTGCCTTTGTTCTGATGGCTTGCTCCTGGGCTGCAAGGATCAGGCCTTCTGTCTCCTTCTTCTTCAGGGTCCCATTCGTGAGCCACAGCCAGGTCTTCTCCTTGTCAGCTTTTCCTTCAATTTTGTCAAGGAACTTTCCATGCAATGTTTTGTTGTGCCAGCTGTCAGCTCTAGTTTGTAGTGCGGTTTTCTTGTACTGGTTTTTTGTCTGCTGTGCTTTGAGGAGTTTCTATTTTTGACTTCAATCAAAGCAGGTTCTTCACTTTGCTTTACATATTCTGCCAGGGCATGTTCTAAAAATTATAATAATAATTTTCCTGTATTTATTATTATTATTGTTATTACATGTATTATTTTACTCTATTATTATTAAAAGGATACATAAGCACATTTACATTGAAGAAGATGAGAATAATGATTTGATTAGAGTTGGGCAATCTTATCTTAAATTTGAGCTTTATGTACATATTCAAGAACATTTAACCTACTGATGCCTCAATGGACTGACAAAGAGTTTTGGAGGCTTTGGAAAATGACACATTTATTTTTGTCCTGAATTTCCAGATTCGGACTCGGAGGAAGAAGACTCCCACTTTTATTCGGTGGAAAAAAAGGCGGAGCAGCAGAGCCCCTTCCCGCTGAGCTGTGTCTCCGTCCTGCTGAGTGTCGGGAAGGGGAGGATCACGGCCCTCTGCAATGCCAAGGTAACCGCAGCCCCAGTGGGAATGGGAATGGGAAGTTTGTTCAGACTTTTATCTTTCCTTCATAATAATAACTAGCTTGGGGTACCCAGCGTTGCCCAAGGATTTGCAAAAACTCAATTTTTTAATTGTACGAAATGCGTAACTACAAGTCACATCATGCCAGGTGAACCTCGAAAACTTATTTATTTATTTATTATTTATTTAATACATTTATATCCCGCTCTTCTCACCCCGGACTCAGAGCGGCTTACAAATTAAATTTACATACATTATATTATTAGCATAGCACAATATAAGCATTAAATTACTATATTGTAGTATACTAGCTGTGCCCGGCTACGCGTTGCTGTGGCGTTGTCTGGTGGTGTTGGTGAGAAATGGTTGAGGTAGTGGTGGTATTGAATGTCTGTTGTATGGTTGTCTTTATGTTTAGTATGCACACTGAAGTGGATTATATGGCAGTGTGGACTCAAGATAATCCAGTTCAAAGCAGATAATATAAGATTCTAAATGGGTTATATAGCTGTGTGGAAGGGCCTTGAGTCTACACTGCTATATAATCCAGTGCAAATTAGATAATCTGTGGAAGAGGCCTAAGTGAGGCCTAACTCTGCCTGTCCCCTGGGTGAGTGGGTTGCTAGGAAACCAAGTGGGCAGAGCTTAGCCTTCTAACTGGCAGCAATTGGATAAAAAACTATTATTCCTCTCCCTCTAATTAGGACTTTATTTTTCTTTTCTTTTTGTTGTATCAACCTAGAGGCGTGGATGATGGGTTGTGTTGTCAAATTTCGAGGTTGGGGGGCCTGTAGTTTTGTTGTTTTGTCGGTTGCCGTGATGCCATTACTCTTTTATATATATAGATGGGTGGCCAGGACTGAGGTGGGCGGAGTTACGAGCTCTGAGGCAGGGCTGAGCTTCTATCCCTGTCCTGCGGTGCCTGCCAGGACACAGGAGGCGGGGCTAGAGGAGGGGGCGGGGCCTCTATACGCCGCCCCCGTGTTCTAACAAACGCCTCAGGGGAAGTATAGAGGCTCAGCCCTGACTCGTGCTCTTGGGAAGAGGCCCCACCCCTAGCCCCGCCCTTTAGTCCTAAAAGGCCTCTCAGGAGAAATATAGAGGCTCAGCCCTGTCTCGGGTTCTTGGAAGGAGGCCCCGCCCCCTTCCCTAGCTCCGCCCTCTGTGTCCCAACAAGCGCTCAGGAGAGGCATAGAGGCTCAGCCCTGTCTCAGGCTCTTGGGAAGAAGCCACGCCCACTCCTCTAGCTCCGCCCCCTGTGTGTCCTAAGAGGCGCCCTCAGGGGCTCAGCCCTGTCTCTGGCACTTGGGAAGAGGCCCCGCCCCTCCGCTGGCCCCGCCCCCGTGTCCTAATAGGTGCCATCACTGCCCCCCTGGATCGCTCCAGCGCCCACTTTGGGAATCCCTGATCCATATCCATCATTGTTTGGATTCATAGTGTGCTACGGGAGAATGTGGACTACAACTCCAATATCCCTTTCTTTCTTCCTTCTCCTTCCCTCCCTTCTTTCACTTGGGCGACCTTTTTCCCGCTGCAGGGCGAAGGGGGCAAGAAGCTGGAGGGCTCCCACGGGGAGCTGGTTTTGGACGTGGAGAACGGCTGCCTCTTCAGTGTCTCCCAGTACAAAGGCCGCGACGACCTCGGCTATTTCTGCATCGAAGCGGAGAAAGTTGCACTTTATCACAAAGGTACGGGACCGGTAGGATCCCCTGATGGCACAGCAGGTTAAACCACTGAGCTGCTGAATGTGCTGACTGAATCTGGGGAGCGGGGTGAGCTCCCACTGTTAGCCCCAGCTTCTGCCAAGCAAGCAGTTCAAAAACATGCAAGTATTAGTAATAATAATAATAATAATAATAATAATAATGGATCATAAAATTGTTTGATTTAATACAAATGGACAGTCTGACACAGAAACTACAAGACGTTAAAAGACAAAACAGATTGGTCTGGCTTTAAAGATTTCATCCGAAATGGAGGAAATACTCTCATAATAGACCTTTCCGATGTATGAAAATCCCAAAACCTAAAGAAGGAATACTGGGAAATACAAGGGACAATGATGAACCTATGAAAAGTAATTCCTCAAGAGGTTAAATGTGTTAAATGTTTTGATACGGCCGATGGGCTAATCAATAAAATATGATTTGATTTGATAATTCCTCAAGAGGACAATGGGAAGACCCTTCTATCTTTTTTTATCACATTATTATTATTATTATTATTATTATTATTATTATTATTATTATGCTCTTTTTTCATTTATTTATTTATTCTTTCTAAAAATAATAATAATAATAATAATAATAATAATAATAATTTTATTTTTGTATTCCCCAGAGGGACTCGGGGCGGCTTACAGATATAAAACCAACATACAATAATATCAAATACAAAAACACACAAATAAATTTAAAAGGCATTAAAAATCACAATCATTATAAAACACTTTCTACTTTCCCCCGCTCTTTTTTCCAGCACTCCTCCTTCACTATCCTCCATCGTTACGTTTCCTCGCTTTCACTGTAAATATCACTTGTAATACAATAAAAATGGTTTAAAAAATAAAATAATAATAATATTTTATTTTTGTATTCCGCCCCATGTCCCCGAAGGGACTCGGGACGGCTCACATGGGGACGAAGCCCAGTACATTATAAAATGCAATGTCAAATACATTTAAAACAAGGCACATAAAACAAGCATATAAAAGAGTAAAACATTCTAATAGTAAACAAGGCACTGTTAAGGAATCAATAGGTACTGCTCCGGCGGGAAGGTAATGGCGCTCCATGCAGTCATGCCAGCCACATGACCTTGGAGGTGTCTAAGGACAACGCCAGCTCTTCGGCTTAGAAGTGGAGATGGAAAAGAACCCACTCCCAAAGCAGACCCACCAGTCGCGTATTAACCCTGGATGCTTTCTCTGCGTTCCTTACAGCCGTCGTGGAGGACTACCTCATGGCTGAGCACTTGGAAATCCCCAGCTTCCTACCTCCGGAGGGGCTGCACCCCACCATTTACGCCTCCCAGGAAGGCACCGTTGCCTGGCCTTTGGGGAGCAAGAAGGAAGGGCCCCTCAAAATGCTCTCCTTGGCCATCCAGATCAACTTGGACTTGGAGAAGAACATCAAGGTAGGAATTGGGTTAGGAACTCTTCTCTGTTGAATTGTTAGGAATTTTGGGAGTTGAAGTCCAAAACACCCAGAGGGCTGAAGTTGGCCCATGCCATGAGCCAATCGTATACTCTTTCTCTTCCCATCTTCTGCCTTGTTGTCTCGATGCAACACAGGGTTGGGAGGAACGCTAAGCCTCTTTCTTCTGTGTTGTCAGGAGTTCTTGGTGACGTTGCGGCTCGAAGGCGCCACTATGCGGCATTACATGGCGTTGGCCCACCAGAGCTGGTATTCGCAGGTAAGAGAGACCGGCAGAATTGGCCAGTTTCAGAAACATTAAAAATTAACTAGGTATTTTTAATTGCAAAACTGTGAGTCAAGCACTGAAAGGGTTAAATAGGTTAGCGTCGCCCTGAGGAGAGTGAGTATGCCGAAGCCTGTTGGCGAGGAGGCCGAAGCTTGTTGGCGAGGAGGCCGAAGCCTGTTGGCGAGGAGGCCGAAGCCTGTTGGCGAGGAGGCCGAAGCCTGTTGGCGAGGAGGCCGAAGCCTGTTGGCGAGGAGGCCGAAGCCTGTTGGCGAGGAGGCCGAAGCCTGTTGGCGAGGAGGCCGAAGCCTGTTGGCGAGGAGGCCGCAGCCTGTTGGCGAGGAGGCCGCAGCCTGTTGGCGAGGAGGCCGAAGCCTGTTGGCGAGGAGGCCGAAGCCTGTTGGCGAGGAGGCCGAAGCCTGTTGGCGAGGAGGCCGAAGCCTGTTGGCGAGGAGGCCGAAGCCTGTTGGCGAGGAGGCCGAAGCCTGTTGGCGAGGAGGCCGAAGCCTGTTGGCGAGGAGGCCGAAGCCTGTTGGCGAGGAGGCCGCAGCCTGTTGGCGAGGAGGCCGAAGCCTGTTGGCGAGGAGGCCGAAGCCTGTTGGCGAGGAGGCCGAAGCCTGTTGGCGAGGAGGCCGAAGCCTGTTGGCGAGGAGGCCGAAGCCTGTTGGCGAGGAGGCCGAAGCCTGTTGGCGAGGAGGCCGAAGCCTGTTGGCGAGGAGGCCGAAGCCTGTTGGCGAGGAGGCCGAAGCCTGTTGGCGAGGAGGCCGAAGCCTGTTGGCGAGGAGGCCGAAGCCTGTTGGCGAGGAGGCCGAAGCCTGTTGGCGAGGAGGCCGAAGCCTGTTGGCGAGGAGGCCGCAGCCTGTTGGCGAGGAGGCCGCAGCCTGTTGGCGAGGAGGCCGCAGCCTGTTGGCGAGGAGGCCGCAGCCTGTTGGCGAGGAGGCCGAAGCCTGTTGGCGAGGAGGCCGAAGCCTGTTGGAGAGGAAGCTCTGTGAGAGCGAAGCTGTTTATCTGTGTGAGAAAGAAATATAAAGGACTGTATGTGTGTTATGGAAACCTTATGAATTGTTATTAGAGGCAAAGATGAAGTCCTTTGGCCACATCATGAGAAAGACAGGAAAGCTTGGAGAAGAGAATGATGCTGGGAAAATGGAAGGAAAAAGGAAGAGGGGCCGACCAAGGGCAAGGTGGATGGATGGTATCCGTGAAGTGACTGGCTTGACCTTGAAGGAACTGGGAATGGCCCGGCCAACAGGGAGCTCTGGCCTGGGATGGTCCATGAGGTCACCAAGAGTCGGAAGAGACTGAACGAATAAACAACAAAACAATCAAATAAAAATATAATAAAGGAAGGAAGGAAGGAAGGGCAAGACTGTGTTGAATATTTCTAGTGGTTGATCTTCCCCCTAAAATGGAAAGACCAGTCAGCGTGGTTAACCCCCAGTCTCATTCTATCCATATTTTCCTCCTTAGATGATTGATTTCTTAGATGTCCTGGACGACCCAATCCTTGGTTTCGTGCCACCCACCATCATCACCGTCTTGCACACCCACCTCTTCAGCTGCGCTGTGGATTACAGGTATAGGGACATAATAATAATAATAATAATAATAATAATAATAATAATAATAATAATAATAATAATAATAATACATCACACAGTCCTAAACACTTGGGAAGTGCTAGATTTTGTGATAAGAAATCCAGAGTATATATCTCATTTGCTATGTCATACTATGTCTTTATGTCAATAATAATAATAATAATAATAATAATAATAATACATCACACAGTCCTAAACACTTGGGAAGTGCTTGACTTATGATTTTGTGATAAGAAATCCAGCATATCTATCTTGTTTGCTGTGTCATACTATGTCTTTATGTCACTAATAATAATAATAATAATAATAATAATAATAATAATAATACATCACACAGTCCTAAACACTTGGGAAGTGCTTGACTTATGATTTTGTGATAAGAAATCCAGCATATCTATCTTGTTTGCTATGTCTTTATGTCACTAATAATAATAATAATAATAATAATAATAATAATAATAATAATAATACATCACACAGTTCTAAACACTTGGGAAGTGCTTGAATTGTGATTTTGTGATAAGAAATCCAGCATATAGATCTCGTTTGCTGTGTCATACTATGTCTTTATGTCACTAATAATAATAATAATAATACATCACACAGTTCTAAACACTTGGGAAGTGCTTGAATTGTGATTTTGTGATAAGAAATCCAGCATATAGATCTCGTTTGCTGTGTCATACTATGTCTTTATGTCACTAATAATAATAATAATAATAATAATAATAATAATAATAATAATAATAATAATACATCACACAGTCCTAGACACTTGGGAAGTGTTTGACTTGTGATTTTGTGATAAGAAATCCAGCATATAGATCTCGTTTGCTGTGTCATACTATGTCTTTATGTCACTAATAATAATAATAATAATACATCACACAGTTCTAAACACTTGGGAAGTGCTTGAATTGTGATTTTGTGATAAGAAATCCAGCATATAGATCTCGTTTGCTGTGTCATACTATGTCTTTATGTCACTAATAATAATAATAATAATAATAATAATAATACATCACACAGTCCTAGACACTTGGGAAGTGTTTGACTTGTGATTTTGTGATAAGAAATCCAGCATATAGATCTCGTTTGCTGTGTCATACTATGTCTTTATGTCACTAATAATGATAATAATGGAAAATTGGTCGAATCCTTGGTCAATGAAGGGGAAGATCCGTTTAGATATAAGCCCATCATATGGTAAATCTGGGGGATCGGTAAATGGCATATTTCCATGTGTGTTGCTATTATGCCATTACTCTTCTTAGCATCCCTTCTTTTCCGCCGGCAGGCCCCTCTACTTGCCCATCCGCGTCCTCATCACCGCCGAGACCTTCACCCTTTCCAGCAACATCATTGTGGACACCTCGGTCTTCCTCCTCCGGTGAGTCCATACTTCCCAGAGGTTGTTTGGGTCCTTTGGGAGAGTTACACAATTGCGAGAGTTTGGCAATTGAGAGCCATTGCTGCATATTGGGATCGGTAATATTTATTTATTTACAGTATTTACTATATATACTCAAGTATAAGCCTAGTTTTTCAGCCCTTCTTTTAAGACTGAAAAAGCCCCCGTCGGCTTATACTCGGGTGTGGGTCCTGATTGGCTTATATTTGGGTCAGCTTATACTCGAGAAGATATGGTACATTTATTATTTTTCTCTATTTTTATATTTATTATTTTTCTCTATTATTGTTGCTACTATTATATTTATTTTACTCTTTTTTATTATTTTTATTAATACATTTATTATTTCACTCTGATCTAATTATTATTATTATTATTGCATTTAGTATTTTCCTGTATTTATTATTACATGTATTATTTTCCTGTATTTATTATTATTATTATTACATTTATTATTTCACTCTGATCCTGGCTGTGTGCCCAGGCTTTTAATCAATAAATGGTGAAGATGACACGGACTGAACTATGGACAAAGCATGAGGAAGAACAGATCTGATTTTATGTTTGAAATGTATATTTTTAATTCATAATGTATTTTAATAGTTTTAACTGTTTTATGTGCTGTTTTATATTGGCTTGTGTGGGCATCTAATTGTTGCCACTGTTGTAAGCCGCCCTGAGACCCTTCGGGTGAGAAGGGCGGGATATAAATGTGAGAAATAAATAAAATAAATAAATAAAATCTTATTATTATTATTGCATTGATTATTTTACTCTATTTACTATTACATGTATTGTTTTCATGTATTTATTATTATTATTATTATTATTATTACATGTCTTATTTTACTCTATTATTATTAAAAGGATACATAAGCACATTGACATTGAAGAAGATGAGAATAATGATTGGATCAGAGTTGGACAGTCTTATCTTAAATTAGAGCTTGATGTAAATATTCAAAAACATTTAACCTACTGATGCCTCAATTAATGTAATTTCTAGGTTCATTCTGGACGACTCTGCCCTATACCTCTCAAATAAATGTGACACCGAGACAGGAGACTTGAGGAAAGGTAATTCTTATTTTATTTTGACACAGCAAACAAGATAAATATGCTGGATTTCGTTTCACAAAATCACAAGTCGAACACTTCCCAAGTTGTTGTTGTTGTTGTATGTACTTAAGTATAAGCCTATTTTTTCAGCCCTTTTTTAGGACTGAAAAAGCCCCCCTCAGCTTATACTCGAGTGAGGGTCCTGGTCGGCTTATACTCGAGTATATATGGTACATGTATTATTTTTCTCTATTTTTATTTATATTATTACATTTATTATTTTACTCTATTATTATTGTTACTATTACATTTATTTTACTCTGTTTTTATTACTATTTATTATTTCACTCTGATATTATTATTATTACATTTATTATTTTATTATTATTAAAAGGATACATAAGGGCATTTATATTGAAGAAGATGAGAATAATGATCTAATCAGAGTTGGACAGTCTTATCTTAAATTAGAGTTTTATGTAAATATTCAAAAACATTTAACCACTGATGCCTCAATTAATGTAATTAATTAATGGTATCTATTTTTATTTCTGAAATTTACCGCTCTCGGCTTATACTTGAGTCAATGTTTTCCCAGTTTTCTTGTGGTAAAGTTAGGTGCCTTGGCTTATATTTGGGTCGGTTTATACTCAATTATATACAGTATTATTATTATTATTATTATTATTATTATTATTATTAACTGTTCTCGGCTTATACTTGAGTCAATGTTTTCCCAGTTGTCTTGTGGCAAAATTAGGTGCCTTGACTTATATCCGGGTCATCTTATACTCGAGTATATACGGTATTATTATTATTATTAACTGCTCTCGGCTTATACTTGAGTCAATGTTTTCCCAGTTTTCTTGTGGCAAAATTAGGTGCCTCGGCTTATATTCGGGTCATCTTATACTCGAGTATATACGAGTATATATTAATAATAATATATTATTATTAGTAGTAGTAGTAGTAGCCCTAGATCAGGTTGAATTAATTCTCCTTCAAAGACCGAGGTTTTAAGTAGGGAGCAGTCTTGCCCATCCAATTCATAGGAGGGTGAGAAGTACCTGCCGGGACATGGGAATAAGCCAAACACAAACTCTGGTGCCAAACTGAAATGTTGTCTTCTCATGGTTCCAGACTACATTTGCGTTGTGGATGTGGACCTCTTGGAGTTGGTGATCACCACTTGGAAGGGGGCCACCACCGAGAAGCTGGTGAGTTCTCCAGTGGAAGAGTAACAAGGACCTTTCTTTCACTGAGAAGCTCTAGGTGTTGTTGCTGTGATTTTTTCAGGCTGTAATTGACTATGTTCCAATAGTATTCTCTCCTGATTTTTCACCTGTATCTGTGGCCAGCGTCTTCAGAGGTTCTGTTGGCAATGAAGCAAGTGAAATGTGTGTGTGTCTATATAATGCTTTCCTTCACCCTTTTTTCCTCTGCCTCGTTCACTTGCCGGATGTGGTTGTTTAGGCCTGTTGTCCTCCTCCCTCACGTTACGCAATCCGCCAAGGGTGGAGGCTACTCTGCGCATGCGCACAATGCAATTTTAGTTTTGGGGGGGTTTTGAGTGACTTCCAGTTTGAATTTTTTTTTGGTTTTGATGTCTAAACACAGCGGGGATGACCATGTCTTTTGTGGCCATGTTTCGTGGGTTTTGGGTGTTTAGTTTTGCTGTTTACTTTAAGGCAGAAATGGTCAGAACATTTACTGTATATACTCGAGTATAAGCCTAGTTTTTCAGCCCTTTTTTTAAGACTGAAAAAGCCCCCCTCGGCTTATACTCGGGTGAGGGTCCTGGTTGGCTTATATTTGTGTCAGTTTATACTCAAGAATATATGGTACATTTATTATTTTTCTCTATTATTATTGGTATTATTACATTTATTTTGCTCTATTTTAATATTGTTGTTATTATTATTATTATTATTATTATTATTATTATTAACTGCATTTCTATACTGCTTTTCTCACCCCTGGGGGTTTACAATATAAAGCGGTTTACAACATAATAAATGGCAAAATTCAATGCCTTAAAATATATATAAATATATCACATATCTAAATAAAATACATACAATTGTAGATTAAAACCATTAAAACTATAAAAACATCAAAGACATATGCATAAAACTTGCTATTACAGCAATTAGTTCCCTTCCCCCACCACCCTCTCCCTCTCATTGTTATTAATACATTTATTATTTCACTCTGATCTTATTATTATTATTATTGCATTTATTATTTTACTGTATTTATTATTACTTGTATTATTTACTTGTATTTATTATTATTATTATTATTGCATTTATTATTTCACTCTGATATTATTATTATTATTATTGCATTTATTATTTTACTGTATTTATTATTACTTGTATTATTTACTTGTATTTATTATTATTATTATTATTATTGCATTTATTATTTCACTCTGATCTTATTATTATTATTGCATTTATTATTTTATTCTAGTATTACTTGTATTATTATTATTATTGCATTTATTATTTTACTCTATTTATTATTACTTGTATTATTTTCCTGTATTTATTATTATGATTATTACATGTATTATTTTACTCTATTATTATTAAAAGGATACATAAGCACATTGACATTGAAGAAGATGAGAATAATGATTGGATCAGAGTTGGACAGTCTTAGCTTAAATTTGAGCTTTACGTAAATATTCAAAAACATTTAACCTACTGATTTCTCAATTAATGTAATTTTATTGGTATCTGTTTTTATTGCTGAAATTTATCACCCTCGGCTTATACTGGAGTCAATGTTTTCCCAGTTTTTTGTGGTAAAATTAGGTGCCTTGGCTTATATTTGGGTCGGCTTATATTCAAGTATATACGGTGTGTGTGTGTGTGTGTGTGTGTGTGTGTATATATATATATATATATATATATATATGGTTTCACTTTGTGGTGACATTATGCGGTTGTGCAATAGCGATTACAATGTGGAAGAATAGGTGCGTTGTTTTAGAATTTGTCCATATATAATGTGACTGGGGATGTCATTTAATTTCATTGTCCCATGTAAAATGACAGCAATGTTCTTCTGTCCTGTTCTATTCTAGACTCGACCGCTCTTTGAGCTGCGCTGCTCCAACAACGTGGTCCACGTCCACACTTGTGCGGACTCCTGCGCGGCGCTGGCCAACCTCATCCAATATGTCGTGAACAACGGAGATTTGCACCCGCCACCCCGGCATGACAGCCCCACCGAGATTGCGGGCCAGAAAGTGCAGGTGAGCGCATTGAGCAGCGGGGAAGAATCATTTACTTCCTTTGAGTTTTGAGGAGAATAGAGGCAATATGAGTGGACCAAGACAGTCTGTGGTGCATAATAATAATAATAATAATAATAATAATAATAATAATGTAATACAATATAATAATAATACACTTATAATTGTATATTATCTATCTATCTATCTATATAAAAGGGTAATGGAATCATGGCACCGGACAAAACAACTAAACTAAAAGCCCCACAACCTCAAATATTGACAACACAACCTCTCATCCACGCCTCTACGTTCATACAACAAAAAGAAAAGAAAAATTAAGTCCTAGACACAGCAACGCTGGCCGGGCACAGCTAGTATATATATATATAAGGGTAATGAAATTTCGGCCTTGGACAAAACAACAAAACTACACATCCCAGAAACACTAAACCTGGCAGCACAACCCCTCATCCATGCCTCTAGGTTCATACAACAAAAAGAAAAGAAAAATAAAGTCCTAATTAGAGGGAGAGGAAGAATTGTTTTTATCCAGTTGCTGCCAGTTAGAAGGCTAAGCTCCGCCCACTTGGTCTCCTAGCAACCCACTCAGCCCAGGGGACAGGCAGAGTTAGGCCTCACTTAGGCCTCTTCCACACTGCCTATAAAATACAGATTATCTGATTTTAACTGGATTATATGGCAGTGTAGACTCAAGGCCCTTCCACACAGCTATATTACCCATTTATAATCTTATATTATCTGCTTTGAACTGGATTATCTTGACTCCACACTGCCATATGATCCACTTCAGTGTGCATTTTATACAGCTGTGTAGAAGGGGCCTCATACTTCGCCACAGCAACACGTGGCCGGGCACAGCTAGTTACATATAATATTGCTAATAATATTGCAGCATAGTGGTATAGTACAATATAGTAATACTGTACATACTCGAGTATAAGCCGACCCGAATATAAACCGAGGTACCTAATTTTACCACAAAAAAACTGGGAAAACTTTGACTCCAGTATAAGTTGAAGGAGGTAAATTTCAGAAATAAAAATAGATACCAATAAAATTACATTAATTGAAGCATCAGTAGGTTAAATGTTTCTTAATATTTACATAAAACTAATTTAAGATAAGACTCTCCGGCTCCGATTAAATCATTATTCTCATCTTCAATGTAAATGTGCTTATGTATCCTTTTAATAATAATACAGTAAAATAATACATGTAATAATAATAATAATAAATGCAGTAAAATAATAAATATAATAATAGAGTAAAATAATAAATATAATAATAAGAACAGAGTGAAATGATAAATGTAATAATAATAATAATACAGAGTAAAATAAATGTAATAGTAGCAACAACAATAGAGAAAAATAATAAATATAATAATACCAATAATAATAGAGAAAAATAATAAATATACCATATATACTTGAGTATAAGCCGACCTGAATATAAACCCACCAAGACCCTCCCCCGAGTTTAAGCCGAGGAGGGTTTTTTTTTCAGTCCTATCAGTATATCATAATACAATAAAATAATAAAACAATTAAAATAGTTAAATAACATAGTAAAATACAATATATAAAAGATTTAACACAGTGCAACGCCGAATATATATGCCAGTCTTCCATCAGACCTTGTGCAAGAGCCTTAATCCAATCAATGTCCCAGTAAGCCCCCGGTATTGAAAACTTCTGACCTGTTCTAGAGTATGCCCATAAAAGAACATGCAATGTGAGGACGCACTCAAAGGCTAGTGAACATCACAGATATATATACTCCACTTGCTTGACTACCATCAGATATTGCGAAGATGCCAGCTACAGATACAGGCAAAACATCAGGAGAAAAATGCTGCTATTTATTTATTTATTTATTTATTTACAGCATTTATATTCCGCTCTTCTTTCTCACCCCGAAGGGGACTCAGGGCGGATCACATTACGCATATAGGCAAACATTCAATGCCTTTTTTTTTCCATAGATTTTTATTGTGAAACCTCTTTTCCAAAAGTGTTACATTAAAAAGTGGGGGAACAATCATAGGGATAGGAAAGTAGGAAATGATAGAACTACTCTATAAGTCTATCTACTCTATACTATGTGTCTATCTCCAGGGGTAATGGGGTACGGGGTACCGGGGGGGGGGGGGTTTCGTCAACTTCCAATCTCCTTCTTTGTGGTCTATACTTTTCGCGTCTTTAGTATTCACTGTGGCTTCCCCTACTCTTATCTCGACCTTGCTTTGTTCCATCTTACATTCTCTTCTAAATCGTTATTATCATTTTCATTTTCCTCTGCAACATATATTTCTTTAATGGTGACCAATCTGTTCTTTTGCATTTCACTCCTTGGAAGTGTTTTAATGTTTGGGTTAGTACATCCATATTCATAATATCCATTACCTTCAAAATCCATTGATCTATTGTTGGTTTCTCCTTTGATCTCCACACTTTGGCATAGTTGATCCTAGCCGCCGTTGATAAAAAATGAAAGAGTTTCTCTTTATTTTCTACCATTTTATCATCAATTATACCCAGCAGATAGTATTCTGGCTTCAATCGATTTTTTACCTTTAGGATTTTCTGTATCTCTTCAATGCCTTTCAACATAGAACAAAGACAGGACAAACATAGGCTCCGAGCGGGCCTCGAACTCATGACCTCCTGGTCAGAGTGATTCATTGCAGTAATTGATTACAGCTGCTCTCCAGCCTGCGCCACAGCCCGAGCCCAAAACGTCAGGAGAAAATAATAATAATAATAATAATAATAATAATAATAATAATAATAATAATAATTTTATTCTTATATCCCTCCCCATCTCCCCGGAGGGACTCGGGGCGGCTTACATGGGGCCATGCCCAGACACGACAGCACAAATCAGATCAAACATTAAACCGAGCAGTAAAACTTCAACATGATTAAAAACAGTCATAAAAGTCAATATACACAATAATATTAAAATCCCGATTTGGGTCAAAAGATCCAGGCCAAGGTGCAAAGCAATATCAAGTTATCAGGGAGGGATAATTATACAGCAGGTGTAATACTTAAAGTGCTGAATGAATCCTAAAAACAATCCAGAGGGTCTACTGCTTAATAGGTAAATAACATGATCCCACAAGGATCAGTCAACGAAGGCCTTCTGGAATAGCCAAGTTTTCAGGCTCTTCCTGAATGAGAGTAGGGTAGGGGCCTGCCTAATCTCCCTGGGGAGCGAGTTCCACAGCCGGGGGGCCACGGCGGAGAAGGCCCTCTCCCTCGTCCCCACCAACCGCAACTGCGAAGTTGGTGGAAGCGAGAGGAGGGCCTCCCCCGACGAGCGAAGAGGTCGTGCGGGTTCATAGGGGGAAATGCGGTCTCGAAGGTAGGTGGGTCCCAAACCGTTAAGGGCTTTGTAGGTGATAACCTGCACCTTGAATTGGGCTCGGAAAATAAATGGCAGCCAGTGGAAAATGCTGCTAGAACATGTCCGTACAGCCCGGAAACCATACAACATCCCAAGCTGACCCGACTCTGCTTCCCTTCTCTTTTAGTTGTCGGAGAGCCCGGCTTCTCTGCCCCCGTGTCCTCCGGCCGAGACGGCGGCCATCAACCAGCGCGACCTCACGGACGCCCTCATGGACTCGGAGCGCGGCCTCCAAGAGCCAGCCGGCGAAACTGGTAAGGACGGGACTGTGAGGGATATTCCCAGTGGTAATAATCGGCACCAAAACAACATGTTATACAACAAATTTGACAGAAAAAGTAGTTCAATACGCAGTAATGTTATGTTGTAATTACAGTATTTACGAATTTAGCACCAAAATATCACGATATATTGAAAACATTGACTACAAAAATGCCTGAATGTATCCTCTTATTCCTCAGGGGAGCCTGGTCTCCGGCGTCAGCCCTCTCCCGTATCGGTGTATCTTTTCCCCGGAGAGAATGGCGCCAAGGCCAAGGCTCCGGCCCCACCACCAACCCCAGCAGGAGAGGGACTGGACTTCAGCCCTTCCGAGGACAGCGAAGGAGAGAGCGAGGCCACCGACGATTTCTGCATCCTGGACGCCCCTGGCACCGGGATCCCAGTAAGCAGGAGGGAGCACAGAAAAGACGGGGAAATTTAATGCAAATGAAGATAAATTGTTTACGTACATCAATATGGCCGCAAGGATTATATATGCGAAGCATTGGAAATCACAAGAGATTCCGGGAAAGGAATAATGGCAAGGAAAAATTGAAGATATGGATGAATTGATGTTTTTATTAAAGATGCATAGAGGACAGCCAATAAAAAAGACAGACTGGGATCAATATAGAAAATATATGGATAAACAGTAAGAAACAAGCCTTGTTACTGTAGAATCAAATAGTGTACATCAGTACAACCAGAATTTAATCTATCTATCTATCTATCTATCTATCTATCTATCTATCTATCTATCTATCTATATATAAAAGAGTGATGGCATCACGGCGACCCACAAAACAACAAAATTACAGACCCCCCAACCTCGAAATTTGACAACACAACCCATCATCCACACCTCTAGGTTGATACAACAAAAAGAAAAGAAAAATAAAGTCCTAATTAGAGAGAGAGGAATAATTGCTTTTATCCAGTTGCTGCCAGTTAGAAGGCTAAGCTCCTCCAACTTGGTCTCCTAGCAACCCAATAAAAAATAATAAAAAACACTAAAAAATTAATACAATAAAATACTATAATAACAGAAAATAATTAAAAATAATACAGGAAAATAATAAAATAGAATAAATAAAAAGATGACTTACAATAAAAATAATTAAAAAATACAAATAAAAATTACACAACAATTTTTAACCAATTCCACCACCACTTTGCCACAGCAACACATGGCTGGGCACAGCTAGTACAATTATAATATGAACAAATTGGCCCCCATATGGGAAGAATGGAAGTACAAAATTTATGTTTTTTGGTTTTTTTAAGTAGTTAGTTAATGTATGTGTCCTTTTTTTTTTTAGGTTAAATTGATTGTTGTAATGTGTTGTGGAAAATGTAATAAAAAATTATATATATATAAAAAGAAAAGATGGGAAAGCCTTAGCATTAAACGGTTGTGTTGTTAAAGTGCTTTTGATAATGTTGTGTCCTCTGGAAAGCATGACACGGAATGGGGGGACTGGGTGGGGTCTCTTGGGAATTTTATAAGAATTGGGAATTTGATGTTGCTCTTTGCAGCCTCGGGACGGAGAGCCAGTGGTGACGAAGCTGCTGGAGGGTCCTGTCCGCGTCCAGGAGGGCCACTTTTCCCGGCCGCTGGGCAGCACCGACCTGCTGAAGGCCCCCTCCCGCTTCCCGGTGCCTGAGAGCCGGGTGATGATGCGGGAGATCTCAGTGGTCTGGCATCTCTATGGCGGCAGGGACTTCGGGCCCAGCCGGTCCGGATTGGGGCATGCCCACTCGCCCAGGTGAGCTCCTTTCTTTGATTTATTATTAGCTTGGGTACCCGGCGTTGCCCGGGTTATTTGAAAAATTCAGTTTTTAGTTGTACAAAATGCATAAGGTTGTGGGTGAACTGCGACTCACATCATGCCAAGTTAACCCCCAGAAACATCAGGACTTAAAGTTTGTGATTGTAATGAAGTATGAATTTTGGTTTACAGATGTTAATGTTTAATTGTGTGTTTGTGTTTTAAAAGGGTAAGTATTACAGATACTGCATCTCAGCACTCAGAGGCTGGTTGCCATGGAGAAGTAGGCGGAGCCAACTGCAGTTTTGTTGAAAAAGTGTAGAGTTTAAAAAAGGGATTCAGTCTGTGCTCTTATGAGGCACAGGGAAGATTGATCCCAGGTTTAGGGGATCAAGAAAACTCAATTGTTCATTTTGAGTCAGTTTAAAATAAGTTTGGTGACTTATTTAATGTAGTTTGTGTCCTGGTAAGGAACAGAGAATCTGTGATCGTATATCACAGGGTGACTGCGGTTTAAAAGTAGTAGAGGAAGAAGTTCTAACTACTTTAAGTAAAAGAAATGACACTTTAGGGAGTTTATCTTACCTCATTCTAGTATTGTAATTGTTAATAAAAGTGTCCCTAAGTGAGAAACAATATTGTAACCACTAAGCTCTGTGCCTGAATAAACTTGTTATTGTTCCTCCAACATCTAAGCCTCTGTCACATATACAGTAGAGTCTCACTTATCCAACGTTCTGGATTATCCAATGCATTTTTGTAGTTTTTTTCTCTCCTTTCCTCTGATCTGACCTTGTTTCTCTGTCCCAACTTCCTGCCTTTCAGGGCCAAGCCGTCCGTCTCCAGCACCCGATCCTCCCCTTCCCGTTCCTCCTTCACCAACCGGCCCCAGAACACTTGGCGGGCCCAAGGCGGTGCCAGCCGCATCCATGACCTTCTCATGGAGATCCAGCTGACAAAGGTGAGCCATTGCCAGAGCTTGAGGATTGGGAGATTTCCACTTACCTGTATATCTACGTGTATACATTATTTTTATATGTGACTTTTCGCCTCACATGTTTGCAAGTCTTTGCAAATCCTATGCAGATATAATTATCTATATAGAGAGAGATGTCTAGATAGATATATACGAATATACATATATAGGGCTTGCAAATGTTTGCAGGGGAAATGCACACAAACACACACACACACAGAGATTTCTAGATAGATATTCGCTTATCCAAGCTTCTGCCGGCCCGTTTAGCTTGGATAAGTGAGACTCTACTGTATTATACAATAATTTATAAATATATAATATATTGTATATACAGTAGAGTCCCACTTATCCAACATAAACGGGCTGGCAGAATGTTGGATAAGCAAATATGTTGGATAATAAAGAGGGATTAAGTAAAAGCCTATTAAACATCAAATTAGATTATGCTTTTACAAATTAAGCACCCAAACATCATGTAATACCATAAATTAGACAGAAAAAGTAGTTCAATACACAGTAATGCTATGTAATTTAGTAATTTAATGCTTTTATTGTGCTATGCTAATAATATATTGTATGTACATTTGATTTGTAAGCTGCTCTGAGTCCCCTTCGGGGTGAGAAAGAAGAGCGGGATATAAATGTAGTAAGTAAATAAATAATATTTGGAAGCTGAAGTCTGCCCGTTGTTGTAAAGGTGTCCCTTCTCGCTTTCTCCAGGTGAGCTTCCAGCACGAGACGTATCCCGGGGGTGCTGCCGAGAAGCCCTCCCTGGAGGCGGAGGAGCAGCCCGTGGCCCGGCAGGTCTTCATCGTCCAGGAGCTGGAGATCCGGGACCGCCTGGCCTCCTCCCAGATCAACAAGTTCCTCTACCTGTACAGCAGCGAGGGCATGCCCCGACGGGCCCACTCCAACATGGTACGGGGTTGGCATCCAATACGGCCACTGGGGGATATTTATTTTATTTACTACATTTATATCCCGCCCTTCTCACCCCAAAGGGGACTCAGAGCGGCTTACAAATTCCATTCACATACAATACATTATATTATTAGTATAGTACAATACTAGCATTAAATTACTATACAGTAGAGTCTCACTTATCCAACACTCGCTTATCCAACGTTCTGGATTATCCAACGCATTTTTGGAGTCAATGTTTTCAATATATCATGATATTTTGGTGCTAAATTCATAAATACAGTAATTACTACATAGCATTACTGCGTATAGAACTACTTTTTCTGCCAAATTTGTTGTCTAACATGATGTTTTGGTGCTTCATTTGTAAAATCATAACCTAATTTGATGTTTAATAGGCTTTTCCTTAATGCCTCCTTATTATCCAACATATTCGCTTATCCAACATTCTGCCGGCCCGTTTATGTTGGATAAGTGAGACTCTACTGTATTGTACTATGTCATTACATTATAATATTAGTAGTAATATTACATTAAATATATAATACATAATTAATATGATTAAATTGTATTATCAGTATTATATGTATATACAATATATTATATTATTATATATTATTATAAATTAAGTTGTATATTATACGTTTTATATATATATATAACTTAATGTATAATAATATATAATATAATATTATAAATTAAGTTGTATATTATATACTCGGTATTATATATACTATACAGTAGAGTCACAGCTATCCGACATAAACGGGCCGGCAGAACGTTGGATAAGCGAATATGTTGGATAATAAGGAGAGATTAAGAAAAAGCCTATTAAACATCAAATTAGGTTATGATTATACAAATTAAGCACCAAAACATCATGTTAGACAACAAATTTGACAGAAAAAATAGTTCAATACGAAATAATTCTATGCAGTAATTACTGTATTTACAAATTTAGCTCCAAAATATCACGATATATTGAAAACATTTACTACAAAAATGCGTTGGATAATCCAGAACGTTGGATAAGTGAGACTCTACTGTATGGGAGCCCTGGTGGCAAAATGTGTTAAAGGGCTGAGCTGCTGAACTTGCAGACCAAAAGGTCCCAGGTTCAAATCCCAGGAACGGAGTGAGCACCTGCTGTTGGCTCCAGCTTCTGCCAACCTAGCAGTTCGAAAACATGCCAATGTGAGTAGATCAATAGGTAGCTCTCCGGCGGGAAGGTAAAAGCTCTCCATGCAGTCATGCTGGCCACATGACCTTGGAGGTGTCTACGGACAATGCCGGCTCTTCGGCTTAGAAATGGAGATGAGCAACAACCGTCAGAGTCGGACACGACTGGACTTCATGTCGGGGGGACATGTGTTTATTAGCATAGTAACATGCTATGCCAATTATACATACACATATAGGGTGAGGGCAGGCCTCCCTCTCAGGGTTTTCCCCTAATTACTAATCTTGCTCCACAGCTCACCATCAAAGCCCTACACGTCTCCCCCGAAGCCGGCCTGGGAGGCCCCGAGTGCTGCCTTCGTGTTTCCCTCATGCCCTTGAGGCTCAACATTGACCAGGTAAGAGGAGCTGGGATACAAGGACATGGCTGTTTTAGTCCAGGACAGTTACGAGCTCTGAGGCAGGGCTGAGCTTCTATCCCTGTCCAGGACACAGGGGGCGGGGCTAGAGGAGGGGGCGGGGCCTCCTCCCAAGTGCCTCTATACTCGGCCCCGTGTTCTAACAAGCGCCTCAGGGGAGGTATATAGAGGCTCAGCCCTGTCTCAGGCTCTTGGAAGGAGGCCCCGCCCCCTTCCCTAGCTCCGCCCCCTGTGTCCCAACAAGCACCTCAGGAGAGGTATAGAGGCTCAGCCCTGTCTCAGGCTCTTGGGAAGAGGCCCCGCCCCCACCCCAGCCCTGCCCTTTAGTCCTAAAAGGCCTCTCAGGAGAGGTATAGAGGCTCAGCCCTGTCTCAGGCTCATGAGAGGAGACCCCACCCCCTTCCCTAGCTCCGCCCCCTGTGTCCAAACAGGAGAGGTATAGATGCTCAGCCCTGTCTTGCGCTCTTGAGAAGAGGCCCCGCCCCCACCCTTAGCCCCGCCCTTTAGGCCTAAAAGGCCTCTCAGGAGAGGTATAGAGGCTCCGCCCTGTCTCAGGCTCTTGGAAGGAGCCCCCGCCCCCACCCCTAGCCCCGCCCTTTAGTCCTAAAAGGCCTCTCAGGAGAAATATAGAGGCTCCGCCCTGTCTCAGGCTCTTGGAAGGAGGCCCCGCCCCCTTCCCTAGCCCCACCCCCTGTGTCCCAACAAGCGCCTCAGGAGAGATATAGAGGCTCAGCCCTGTCTCAGGCTCTTGAGAAGAAGCCACGCCCAGTCCTCTAGCTCCACCCCTGTGTCCTAAGAGGCACCCTAGGTGCTCAGCCCTTTCTCCGGCACTTGGGAAGAAGCCCCGCCCTTCCCTTGGCCCCGCCCCTGTGTCCTAATAGGTGCCATCACCGCCCCCCTGGAATCACTGGTCCAGGATATCAATACTCAAAAACAAATACTCAAATATGTTCTTTTGTGACTCCGTGCTTCCTTTTCTTTTCACACCAGGATGCCTTGTTCTTCCTCAAGGACTTCTTCACCAGTGTGGCCGCCAGCATTAACCCGGTGGTGCCCATTGAAGTGGCCGCAGAAGGTGAGTCGACTTGCTTCTTATGCTGGCTGGGACCAATGAGGGTAGTAGTCGTAGTAGTAATAATAATAATAATAATTATTATTATTATTATTATTATTATTATTATTATTATTTTATGACACAGCAAACGAGATAGATATGCTGGATTTGGTATCACAAAAGCACAAGTCGAACACTTCCCAAGTGTCTAGGACTGTGTGATGTATTTTCGGATGATTCGCGCAGATCCCAGCAGGGTGGCCTTTTGCAGCTGGCAGATCGTGATTTTGTCAATGTCTATTGTTTCCAAATGCCGGCTGAGATCTTTTGGCATGGCACCCAGTGTGCCGGTCACCACCGGGACCACCTGCACTGGTTTCTGCCAGAGTCTTTGAAGTTCAATCTTGAGGTCCTGATAGAGTTTTTCTTGTTGTTTTTTGTCAATGCGACTGTCACCTGGGATGGCAACATATTATTTTTTTTTTATTATTATTATTATTATTATTATTATTATTATTATTATTATTATTAATATTATGAGTAGCGACATTTATATCCCCCCTTCTCACCCCGAAGGGGACTCAGGGCGGCTTACAAGTTATATGTTCATACAATATATTATATCATTAGCATTAGCATTATATTGGGGCTGGGCTGTGGCGCAGCTGGCTAGTAACCAGCTGCTATAAATCACTACTGACCAAGAGGTCATGAGTTCGAAGCCCGGGTCGGGTTAAGCCTCCGACCATTAATAGCCCCGGCTTGCTGTTGACCTATGCAGCCCCAAAGACAGTTGCACCTGTCAGTTAGGGAAATTTAGGTACACTTTATGTGGGAGGCTAATTTAACTAATTTACAACAACATAAAACTGCCAGCAAAACACGAGGAAAGGAATGAGGAAGTACAGCCACTACTGGACGGTGAAGCAACAGCTCCCCCTGTGGCCGGAATCGTGAAGCTGGAAAAATGTTAAAAATGCCTCTGAGTCTGTCTAATGTATGTTGTTTGTCTGTTGGCATTGAATGTTTGCCATATATGTGTTCATTGTAATCTGCCCTGAGTCCCCTTCGGGGTGAGAAAGAAGGGCGGAATATAAATACTGTAAATAAATAAATATATGACTATATTGTACTATACCATTATATTGTGATATTATTAGCAATATTACATGTAGTATAAATATACAATTATAATAGTGTATTATTATTATATTGTACTAGCTGTGTCCGGCCACGCGTTGCTATGGCTAGGACTTTATTTTTCTTTTCTTTCTTTTTTTTTGTATGAACGTAGAGGCGTGGATGAGAGGTTGTGCTGTCAATTTTCAAGGTTGTGGGGCGTTTAGTTTAGTTGTTTTGTCCGGTGCAGTGATTCCATTACCCTTTTATATATATAGATTACATTATAATATTATTATCAATATTATGTATATACAATATATTATATTATTAATACAGTAGAGTCTCACTTATCCAACATAAACGGTCCGGCAGAATGTTGGATAAGCGAATATGTTGGATAATAAGGAGGCATTAAGGAAAAGCCTATTAAACATCAAATTAGGTGATGATTTTACAAATTAAGCACCAAAACATCATGTTTATACATCAAATTTGACAGAAAAAGAAGTTCAATACGCAGTAATGCTATGTAGTAATTACTGTATGTATGAACTTAGCACCAAAATATCATGATGTACTGAAAACATTGACTACAAAATTGCGTTGGATAATCCAGAACGTTGGATAAACGAGTGTTGGATAAGTGAGACTCTACTGTAATAATAATATACAGTGAAACCTTATGAATGGATATGCAGTGGAACCAACTTACAAATTTTTTGAGATACGAGCCGCCACTCGGTTGAGTTTTTTCTTCGACATACAAGCCGAGATTTGAGTTATGAGCACGCGTCAGAGAATGAATTAAACTCATAAGTCAAGGTATCACTGTACATTTATTACTCACCTCTCCTTATGGTTCAAAGGCAAGCAGTTAATTCCAATCCCCAAAACACTGCAGAGTCTTGGTCACAGAGTTAGCAGAGATTTTATAGCACAGCTTCGGGCCTTGTATAGTATGAGCTGGTGATACTCACAACCATAACAAGACGCTCACACGACAAGGATGGCAATGCAGAGAGATCATGGCAAGGAGTCAAATACGGCAGAGAGCAATGCATTCCTACCTAATACTGCATTTTCTACCCTTGAAAGGCCGCGTGGAGTCCCCTGGCAAGGAGCCCGAGGGAGCCGAGAGCGAGATGACGGCTTCGATGGAGACCACCGCCAGCGAAAACAGCTCCTTGTCCAATGCCTCCTCGTCCTCATCCGACCAACCCATTTACTTCCGGTAGTAATGGCCCACTTCCCGTCCCAATGGTGGTCAGATTGTTGTTAGAAGCAATCTGGAAGGGTGCAAACGAGCTCCAAATATTGGAAATAACTGCACCCAGACTCTGGGTTCTGGAGTCTTTCTTAGCTTCATGGCCACAACTTCTTCCTCTGCTGCAGGGAGTTCCGGTTCACCTCCGAAGTGCCCATCTGGCTCGACTACCACGGCAAACACGTGACTGTGGACCAAGTGGTAAGTAGTAGAAATGTGCACAAAAATAATAATATTAATATATATATTAATAATGATAGCTACTCTGGGACTCTAAGCTGAATCTGGGAGAGGAGTGCCTCCACATAACATCTGATGTGTGCCAATGGGTCTTAATAATAATATTAATATATATTAATAACAATAGCTACTCTGGGACTCTAAGCTGAATCTGGGAGAGGAGTGCCTCCACATGACATCTGATGTGTGCCAATGGGTCTTAATAATAATATTAATATATATTAATAACAATAGCTACTCTGGGACTCTAAGCTGAGTCTGGGAGAGGAGTGCCTCCTCATGACATCTGATGTGAGCCAATGGTTTTACTAATAATATTAATATGTATATTAATAACAATAACTACTCTGGGACTCTAAGCTGAGTCTGGGAGAGGAGTGCCTCCACAGAGGGTCTTAATAATAATATAATAATATTAATATATATATATTAATAACGATAGCTACTCTGGGACTCTAATCTGAGTCTGGGAGAGGAGTGCCTCCGCATGACATCTGATGTGTGCCAATGGGTCTTAATAATAATATTTTTATATATATATATATATATATATATATATATATATATATATATATATGATGATAACTACTCTGGGACTCTAAGCTGAGTCTGGGAGAGGAGTGCCTCCGCATGACATCTGATGTGTGCCAATGGCTCTTAATAATAATTATATATATATATATATATATATATATATATATATATATATGAGATGATGATAACTACTCTGGGACTCTAAGCTGAGTCTGGGAGAGGAGTGCCTCCGCATGACATCTGATGTGTGCCAATGGGTCTTAATAATAATATTTATATATATATATATATATATATATATATATATATATATATATGATGATAACTACTCTGGGACTCTAAGCTGAGTCTGGGAGAGGAGTGCCTCCGCAGAAGGTCTTAATAATAATATAATAATATTAATATATATATATATTAATAACGATAGCTACTCTGGGACTCTAAGCTGAGTCTGGGAGAGGAGTGCCTCCGCATGACATCTGATGTGTGCCAATGGGTCTTAATAATAATATTAATATATATATATATATATATATATATATATATATATATATATATATGAGATGATGATAACTACTCTGGGACTCTAAGCTGAGTCTGGGAGAGGAGTGCCTCCGCATGACATCTGATGTGTGCCAATGGGTCTTAATAATAATATTAATATATATATATATATATATATATATATATATATATATATATGATGATAACTACTCTGGGACTCTAAGCTGAGTCTGGGAGAGGAGTGCCTCCGCAGAAGGTCTTAATAATAATATAATAATATTAATATATATATATATTAATAACGATAGCTACTCTGGGACTCTAAGCTGAGTCTGGGAGAGGAGTGCCTCCGCATGACATCTGATGTGTGCCAATGGGTCTTAATAATAATATTAATATGTATATTAATAACGATAGCTACTCTGGGACTCTAAGCTGAGTCTGGGAGAGGAGTGCCTCCGCATGATATCTGATGTGTGCCAATGGGTCTTAATAATAATATTAATATGTATATTAATAACGATAGCTACTCTGGGACTCTAAGCTGAGTCTGGGAGAGGAGTGCCTCCGCATGATATCTGATGTGTGCCAATGGGTCTTGTATATTTTCTCATATCCCCAGGGCACTTTTGCAGGCATCCTCATTGGCCTGGCGCAGCTCAACTGCTCCGAGCTCAAACTCAAGAGGCTCTGCTGTCGGCACGGGTAAGGGCCCTGATTCATAAACATGGATCTCAGAATCGGACCTAGATCTTTAGTTCGGACCCCTGACAAGTTGTGGGTGCTGCTTCTTGTGTTTTTCAAGGCTCCTGGGTGTGGAGAAGGTGGTGAGCTATGCCTTGACCGAGTGGCTGACGGACATCCGCAAGAACCAGCTCCCGGGCATTTTGGGCGGCGTGGGGCCCATGCATTCTGTGGTGCAGCTCTGTAAGTACCAGGTGGGAGGATGAAAGCGCCGCTGAAAGTCTCCTTCCTCCCTGCCAAGCACCGGGCTTCGAGCCCTGCTGCCTAGAGAAACAGTGTTTTTCTAGGCAGCAACGGAGCTCTTGAAACGTGGTGCTTGGGGAGGGATAAGTCTCTTCCCCTCCCTGTCATACACCCGGCTTGGAGCGTGGAGAGGCTTGGAATAATAGGGCTCCCTTTTATCCAACAGTTTCGGTTATCCGACATTCGGCCCTGATGGGAGTCCTGAGTCTGACCATGCTCAGTACAATCACATCTCTATATATAAAAGGGTAATGAAATTTCGGCCTAGGACAAAACAACAAAACTACACATCCCAGAAACATTAAACTTGGCAGCACAACCCCTCATCCATGCCTCTACGTTCATACAACAAAAAGCTCCAGCTACTCCAGAAAACGGCCAGGCTTTGAGACTGCAAGGCTATTCACTGCTATTCCATCTGGCCAATAAAGGATTCCCATAAGCCACAGCAACGCGTGGCCGGGCAAAGCTAGTGTCTTATAATACAATATTATACTAATTAATAATATAATATAATATTAATTATATATTATATATTAAATGTAATATTACTAATAATATTACCATAAAATTATATAATACGATATAGTAATTTAATGCTTATATTGTGCTATACTAATAATATACTGTATGTACATTTGATTTGTAAGCCGCTCTGAGTCCCCTTCGGGGTGAGAAGAGTGGGAAATAAATGTAGTCAATAAATAAATAAACCTCTCCCACACCCAAGAGTTACAGTCAAACTGGCAAATCAACAAACTCATAGAATACAGGCTAGCAAATATATACCATATATACTCGAGTATAAGCCGACCCAAATATAAGCTGAGGCACCTAATTTTACCACAAAAAAATGGAAAACATTGACTCTAGTATAAGCCAAGGGTGGTAAATTTCAGAAATAAAAATAGATACCAATAAAATTACATTAATTGAGGCATCAGTAGGTTAAATGTTTTTGAATATTTACATCAAGCTCAAATTTAAGATAAGACTGTCCAACTTCTTCCATTACTTCCTCTGTCCATTACTTCTTTTACTCAAGGTAGTTAAACCTTACTCGTCTTTCACTTTTATACCACAGTCACCCCTGTGATAAGCTATCACAGACTCTCTGTTCCCTTCCAGGACACAGATTATACCAAATAAGTCATCAAACTTATTTTAAACTGACTCAAAATCACAAATTGAGTCTCCCTTGATCCCTTCAACCAGAATCAATCTTCCCTGTACCTCATCAGAGCACAGACTGACCTTTTTTTAAAAACTCTGCACTTCTTCAGCAAACCGGCAGTTGGCTCCGCCCACTTCTCCATGGCAACCAGCCTCTGAGTGCTGAGATGCAGCAACTGTAATTCTTACCCTTTTAAAACACAAATCCACAATTAAACATAACATTTGTATACTAAATATTCGTACTTCATTACAAATACTAATATTAATAGTAGCAACAATAATAGAGAAAAATAATAAATGCAACAATACCAATAATAGAGAAAAATAATAAATGTACCATATAGTCTCGAGTATAAGCTGACCCAAATATAAGCCAACCAGGACCCTCACCCGAGTATAAGCCGAGGAGGTTTTTCAGACATTAAAAAGGGATGAAAAACTAGGCTTGTACTCGAGTATATACAGTAACTAGTGAAAGACTTGGGCGGTTGCTATTTCCAACCGGTTTCGCTTCTCACTCTCTGCTTTTCACCCTCCAGTCCACGGCCTCCGAGATCTCTTCTGGCTTCCCATCGAACAGTATCGCAAGGACGGACGGATCATCCGGGGGCTGCAGAGGGGCGCAGCCTCTTTTGGCACCTCCACGGCCTCGGCCGCGCTCGAGCTCAGCAACCGCCTGGTGCAAGCCATCCAGGTCTGGGGTTCAGAACACGTGTCCTTAAGCGATTAAGGAGATCAGGACTGTCACCCTTCGGATCCGTCATGCCTTCTTCTCGCCCCACAGGCCACGGCGGAGACAGTCTACGACATCCTCTCGCCCACGGCGCCTCCGATGAACCGGACCCTCCTGGACAAAAAGCACAGCCGGAAGCTCCGGCGGGGACAGCAGCCCGCAGACCTGCGCGAAGGGGTGGCCAAGGCCTACGACACCGTGCGGGAGGTACGGCCACAGGTTCCATCTTTGTCAATCTTGAGTTGCTTTTTTCCCATAAATTGCTGTGAGTTTTCAGGAAGGTTATTAAATGGAGGAGGAGGATCACATGGTTCAAGTGCAGGTGCAGGCTGTTTTTTCATTCTCCCGAGGACCCAAAGAGATGGGGAAACTATTGCATTTCCTACCACGAATTAGTGCTTGGGATATTTATTTTTTTAGTAACCCAACCTTCAAGTCAGCAGTCCTGCCGGCAAAGGGTTTAACCCACTGCACCACCGGGGGCTCCAATATAATAATAATAATAATAATAATAATAATAATAATAATAATAATAATAATAAAAGCAAAGTGAAGAACCTGGTTTGATTCAAGTCAAAAATCAGAAACTCCTCAAAGCACAGCAGACAAAAAATCAGTACAAGAAAACCGCACTACAAACTAGAGCTGACAGCTGGCACAACAAAACATTGCATGGAAAGTTCCTTGACAAAACTGAAGGAAAAGCTGAGAAGGAGAAGACCTGGCTCTGGCTCACGAATGGGACCCTGAAGAAGGAGACAGAAGGCCTGATCCTTGCAGCCCAGGAGCAAGACATCAGGACAAAGGCAATTCAGGCCAAGATCGAAAAATCAGCTGATGACCCAAAATGCAGACTGTGCAAGGAAGCTGATGAAACCATGGATCATATCCTCAGCTGCTGTAAGAAAATCGCACAGACAGACTACAAACAGAGGCACAACTATGTGGCCCAAATGATTCATTGGAACTTATGCCTCAAGTCCCACCTCCCAGCAGCAAAGAACTGGTGGGATCACAAACCTGCAAAAGTATTGGAAAATGAACACGCAAAGATACTGTGGGACTTCCGAATCCAGACTGACAAAGTTCTGGAACACAACACACCAGACATCACAGTTGTGGAAAAGAAAAAGGTTTGGATCATTGATGTTGCCATCCCAGGTGACAGTCGCATTGAAGAAAAACAACAGGAAAAACTCAGCCGCTATCAGGACCTCAAGATTGAACTTCAAAGACTCTGGCAGAAACCCGTGCAGGTGGTCCCGGTGGTGATGGGCACATTGGGTGCCATGCCAAAAGATCTCAGCCGGCATTTGGAAACAATAGACAATCAGATGCGAAATTTTGTGAGATTTCTTAGATGTGTGACAGCCGAGATTTGTTTTTTGAAAGATTGTTGACAGAGGGATCATGGCAATAATGAAAAGCAGAGGGGACAATGAGTCTCCCTGGAAAATTCCTCTCCTGATGTTGACAAGTCCATAGCTTTCATTTCCAACAAACAGTTCAGTTTTCCAGTGTTCCATCATGTTTTCAATGAAGGTGCCAACGTTTTTACAAATCCCGATGGCGTCCAGGCACTTGATGATCCAGCTGTGTGGGAGTGAG
The DNA here is from genome assembly GCF_035594765.1 of Anolis carolinensis. NCBI lineage: Eukaryota > Metazoa > Chordata > Lepidosauria > Squamata > Anolidae > Anolis > Anolis carolinensis. Next base: position 3,986,066 of record NW_026943825.1, read on the forward strand.
TCAAAGGCCTTTTGGTAGTCAATCCACGTCATGTGAAGATTATTACTATTATTACTATTATTATCATTGACACAAAGAGTATGACACAGCAAACAAGATGCATATGCTGGATTTTGTAATTATTATTATTATTATTATTGACACAAAGAGTATGACACAGCAAATGAGATGTATATGCTGGACTTTGTATATATTATTATTATTATTATTATTGACACAAAGAGTATGACACAGCAAACAAGATGTGTATGCTGGATTTTGTATATATTATTATTATTATTTATTTATTTATTTTTCGTGTCAGGAGCAACCAGAGTTGCTTCTGGAGTGAGAGAATTGGCCGTCTGCAAGGACGTTGCCCAGGGGACGCCTGGATGTTTTGATGTTTTATCATCCTTGTGGG